>NC_079134.1:100206451-100506451 GCF_945859705.1 Episyrphus balteatus
TTCATGAAATTTTCCATAACCAAATCGCAAAGTGGCTGCCCTATGTCCTCGATAGCCTCACGAATTCCATCTTTGAGGTCTTGAATCGACGCTGGGCTGTTGGCGTAGACCTTATCTTTCACGTGGCCCCAAAGGAAGAAGTCGCAAGGTGTTAAATCACTAGATCTCGGTGGCCAATTGTGATCACCTCTTTGAGAGATAACACGGTCCGGAAACTTTTCCCGTAAAAGATCGATGGTTTCATTGCTTGTGTGGCACGTAGCGCCGTCTTGTTGAAAGTAAACGTTGTTTAGATCAATACCATCCAATTCCGGCCACAAAAAGCGCAATCCATTAACCGTAACTGTTGCTCCAGCCTCATTTTCGAAAAAGTAAGGTCCAATGACCCCACCGAACCAAAACCGCACCAAACAGCCTCCGAGGTGGAAATGGGCCTCATCAGTCAAGATGATTTTTCGATGAAATGCCGGATCATGAATTTCAATAATTTCAATGCGTTGTTGAAGCGTGTATCGTTCCATTTTCATTAATGGCGTAGTTTCTACTTGTCAAATGTCAAAAAATGACAGCTACCGAAATAGCGGGCTATTTAAAATAACACCTCTTATTGGAAAACCCGTTATATAAAGAAAATGTATAGCAGTTGCCTAGTTCCAAACAGTAGTGTTCGGGAAAAGGAAACTCATAAAAATTGGCTTCCTATTACCGAACAGTTTAAAATAGGAATAAATAAAAATAATTTAAAAAAAAATTCAATAAAAGTTAATTATTTATTTTCTAAACTAATAAATAAAATTACAAAATTAAGCTTAAACTATATTTTCATTCAAAGAAACACTATTTCATTTTACGCATCTGATCCCTCCGACAAACTGAAAGCTATTTGAATAAGGGCAAATTTTTCAATAGTCAGATAAACCTCATTTAGAGCTTATTCCTAGGAATAAAAGTTTTTTTTTATTGACATTTATTCCTCTGATAGTCTAACTGACGATTGAAAAATCAGGGCTAAGAAAATATAGATTTATGAGATAGATAGCGCAAGGAGTTGTTTAATATAGTATATAGATTTTAGTTAAGACGGGTTTTTACTTCTAATGGGACAAAACAGTTTGTTTTTAAATATTTTAGTGAAAAGTGTTCGGCTACTGAAACTGTTCGGAAATAGCTGCATCCACCCTATGCGTGAAAAGTTGCATATGTATGCGTGAAAACACTGTGGTTGCACTATGTGTGTATTTTACATTTATTCACGGATACAATCGAAATTACAACAACACGAAATAAACAAATGGGTTTTGGTGGGTAAAACGTACAATTTCGTTTCCGATTCTTTATAATTTAAAAAAAAATGTATTTTTGTCTCATAGAGACACAACAACTAATTAAAACTCAAGAATTTTATTTAATCAGCCCTATCGAGGTATCCGTTCGGAGAAAGTTCCGAAACGATAGCCCGTTCCGATCGGAACTTACATTTCTTTCAAGGTATCCAGTATCCACTTCTGAACAAAAAAGTAAAGTATACAATCACATTCATTTGACACAATGTGTCAGCGCGATTTATACAATAAATAAAAATCCTTGTGATGCTCAAGTCTTCTTAATTTCAACCAACCTCTCTTGCTGAGGCTTTGTCACTATTTTTTATTAATCTACACTAAAAAATTAGAAATATATTCACATTTTTATATTTCTTCTGTGAAATTCCACTTTTCTTAAAATATTCCGCAACTATTTTATGTCGGAGAATTTCCAATGAAATTCAAAGCTCAACTGTCAAAAAATCTTTGCTGGACACACTTCATCGCAATGCGTTGATCGGCACGCCGCGGCGCCATGTTTCATCCTCCGATATGTCAATCGGAACGGATACCTCGATAGAAAATTCTCCGATTTCGAACAAATCGGAAAGAAAATTTCTCCGAACGGATACCTCGATAGGGCTAAATATATTATTTATTTAATACGCTTCCAAACCCTTACCACTGGTGGGGGAAAATTTTCAGCTGAACTTAGAACTAAACTAACAATGGTCAAAACAACCCTTTTTATAATTATTATACGCGACATCATCAAATGTATCTTCGACAGTCGAAGTTCGACTGAAGATCGTTTGCTTTCCTTTGTCTTATTTAATTGCTGACTCAAGAAATCAATTGGAATGATATGATTTTGTTTATTTCTTATGATCGCATAATAGACCAGGGTCGATAATTTTTGAAACCAAAAAAAATCATAGTAGAATGAAACCCATTGGAAAAGGAGGTGAATATGATGAAAATTAAAGGAAAAATAAATTACGGGCGAGACGAGTTCGGGAAGTGGGTGGGTTGAGTTTTTAATGGTAAAAAATGGTATATCTCGATTTCCGGCAAAACTACAAACCCTATAGAAAAAAGTTGTATAGCAAAGTTGTAGATAATAAAAAGATCTACAACTTTTGTATCAAAAATTTTTTCACATAACCTCAAAATTTATGTGAAAAATTCAAAAAACCGAGTTTTTGGTTTTTTATTTTTATCTTTTTCAAAAACAAAAATTTTTCTACGAAGTTTGGTGAAAACTTACCTTATTATGTCCCAAATACATTGTAATTTATTTGATTTAAAATATTAATTTGTTCACCTTATTTTGACTTAATACCAAAAAAACACCCTAATTTTCAATCGAAAATTCACGTGTCAAAATATCAGCTTTTTTCAAAAAGTCGGTGGGCATTTCGTTCGTTAAAATGTCTATTTTCTGATGGTGTAAAAAAAATTGTACATTAGTATACTATAGAACATGTTCTAATAAAATTCAAAAAATGAAAAAAGCTTGAATTCGAAAAAAAATTTATATCATTGTTTACAATTTTGGCCTATTTATTCAAACTTACACTTTAATTACTCAAAAAACGTAAGATTTCATGTAACATTGATTAATCTTACGTTGTTTGTATCTTTCATTATAATGATAGAGTGTTTCAAAATTATTATATTGTTATGTGAGGGTGTTCTAGTAACTTAACCGTACGAATGTTTCCCATCTCCTTCTGGGTATCTCTGTTGTTTTATCACTTCCAAAAACAAACGTCCCTTACTTTGGCGGACACTTTGTGGTGGAATAAAAAAAAATTAATCTCATGAATTGTAGCTAATTAAATGCTAATTTGTTGCGCAAACCAAAAATTTGTAGCTCGCATAGTTTTTGAATTATTGAATTTCCGCTAACATAAGCCTGATGTTAGCGGACACAATCTGAAATGATGAAAAACAATGGCGCAAAATTTTAAAGGATTAAGTAAAATGTTAAAGCCATTTTAGTAAGTTACTAAGTTTAAAAAACGAATTTGATAATTTTAAACTATTTTAACAACTTACTATCTCTTAACATTTAAAAAAAGGTTAAAATTAGAAAATGGCTGCTTTAACTTTAAGTAACTTGCACAATTCATATGAAATCTGTCGTTTTCCTCGAAAAAAATTTGTTTGAGAGAATTGTTATGTTTTTTTATATTTCGTCTAATACATAAATTTTAGATTAAAAAAAAAATAAAACAAAAATAATCGGCGACATAGGGTCATCAATAGTCAGCTATTTCGTTAGTACACAGAGAAAAATATGACCCGCTAAAAACTAACAGATTGCCATCATAGCCGTAGCTAGGATTTCATTTTGGGGGGGGGGGGGGGGGCGGTTACCTCAGACCGAACAAATTTTTTTTTTAAGATTCACAAAACTTTTTTATCAACTATAGGCGTGTTTTTTCTATTACTCAGTTGCTACTCATTTTTGATTTTATTCGCAAAACAATAATAAAAATTACACAAGTAAGTATTTGTTTTTAAGGCTTGGCCACACCGGAGGGTACATGCGGGAGCGGTACGGGTAATTGTATGAAATAAATTTCAAACTGACAAATCAATGTTCAGATGTGGAATTTGTTTCATACAATTACCCGTACCGCTACCGCATGTACCCTTCGGTGTGGCCAAGCCTTTATTGTTTTTCGAATAAAGTAAAAAATGAGTAGCTACTTCTTCTTCTTCCTTTTTCTCGGCGCTGTTATGATCTCGATGTCGAGGGGATCATAACTATCCCACGTTACTGCTTCACACTAGTGATCCGCTTGTGGGGTTCGCCGGGTTGACCTCAGAAATCGGCGGCAAGCCTCCCGGTTTTGTATTGTTCCATTTCTAAGGCCAACTGAATGCTGGTGTTTTTGCATTTGCTTGTACCAGGAGTTTTTAGGCCTACCTTTCTTTTTATTTCGTGTTGGAACGTTGTATGATATTGCTTTTTTGAGGGGGTCTCAGGATCTCTCCTTTGAACATGGCAATACCAACTGAGTCGGTCGTGTTCAATTTTTTGGGAGATGGTGTTTTTAACATGAAGGCTTCCTCGGATCTTCGTACTTCTAATTCTATCAAGCTTTGTTACTCCTGCTGTCATACGAAGCATCTTCATCTCAGCTGCCGTTAACTTACTCTCATACTTTTTGTACATTGTCCAACATTGTGAACCGTATGTGAGTGCTGGACGCACAACTGCGGTGTAGAGGCTTCCTTTCAGCTTAGGGGGCATTTTTCGATCACAGAAGATAGCAGAATTTTCCCGCCACTTCATCCACCCTACGCTTACGCGATGATTGATATCGTCATCACAAGTACCTTCGTTATTTATCATAGACCCCAGATATTTAAACTTTTCACACTTGGGAAGCACTACACCATTCAAATAAATGTCAGGAATAGGCCTGTGTGGATCAGAAAATGGGCAGCATAGGTATTCTGCCTTTCTCGCGCTTATGCGGTACCCATTACCTTCTAGAACATCCACCCATACATCAAGTGCTCGTTGCAGGGATATCGGGTCTTCACTTATGATGGCTCCATCGTCAGTAGAGTAGTAGTCAAAATGAGTAGCTACTGAGTTGTAGAAAAAACACGCCTTATATGTAACTGCAGTCGATTCTTAATTCCGCTAAAGCAAATGGTCATTAGAACTGTGTCAGAGCGAAAACTGTGTCAGAGAGAGAAATTCATAGTTAAAAGTTTAAAATAGCTCTGCTTACCGTAGAAGAATTTAAGAATGTACCGAATATAAAATGGCCGAATATTCGGCGGTATCTCTAGTTTAAATTGGTACAAGGAGTGATAAGTTGTTTGATATAAATTGCGAGCGTTAGCGAGCAAGACAATTTTTTTGAAGAAATAAATTTGAACCATTATTAGGCTTTATACAAAAAATTATTTCGCACAATTTTATATATAAAAACATTGAAAAATGAATTTTTCTCCCACTAAAATTTTGTAGCAAAAAATTGAAATATTCTATTATATCAATTTAGTTCTAAATTAAATCGGGAATACTTAAAATTAAAAAATTTAAATAATCCAAGTTGTTTGGCATGAGCTAATTTTCTAATTTGAAACAATTTGATAAATAGAAAGCTAAAAATATAACGAAAAATTTTACATAGGTATTCTCTGAAATAAAAGGATAAGATGTCGGAATGACTTAAATAGATTTAACGGTAATATTTCAAAAACGAGATGTGATCGAATATTTTTATCTTCGGATTCGAGTTCAGCAACCCTTTGAAAAAGTATAGTTTAGCCTCGACACCAAAAACCTTGTAAACCCCCAACCCCCCCTAAATACGGCTATGATTGTTTTACCGTCCATACATTTCATAAGGAAATATTATTAAAATCAACGATTAATAAGGTTTTTTTTAAGGAGATTTCCACCAGCCACTGTTCAATGCGAATACATATACCTCATGGTCATGACTCATGATAAACAAAAATTCGAAAATTAAAACAAACCAAACAGAAACATGAACAAAAACAAATTATGCGGCTTTCCTTTACTCCTCTGAGAGTACCCTTTTAATATACATGTTTTTGCACTTTTTTAAGATTTTGTTTTCCTTAACACCCCAAAAAAATATTTAATTTACTACGGAGTAATTTTGGTATTTTGTTATGCTCCGGATTCACTCCAGATTCTTAGCCAGAATTAAACCTATTCGCGCACGGAATCACATGCACAGATACATATTTGACATTAGTTTTATCGTTTGTTGTTATTTATTTATGACAAGGTTATCTTCATATAGAAAATTAGATATTTAATTAAAAAACTCTCAGTTATTTACCATAACTCCAGCAAAAAGGGTAAATCTCGAGTATACTTCTCAGTGGATTGAAGGAAAGCAAGAACGACAGAAGACACAACACAATTTTACCTTAGGTCAGAGACAGATGTTGTTTTCCGTCAATGCAATGAGAGGAACTTTTAAGTTCTTATTTTTGTACACTTTAGTATTTAACATTTGTTTTAGCATTTATTGGAACGCATGGGCAAAGTTTTTTTTTTATATAGAAAAGTAACCCACAAACGTTCAACCAAAGATCATATGTTCAACACTCCAGAAAAAAGGGTAAATCCGAATTATACTCCTCTGTGGAGTAAAGGGAAATGATTTTCATAAAAATACAATGGTGTGAGTGATTATTTATTTTAATTCGTTAAATACTAACGTGAATAAACATATACATAGCTATACATAATACTTAAAATCTAAATTAATTACTCTAAGCCAGTGTTTTTTTCGACCCCCTGGGGGTCGCGGCCGCAAGCCAAATATTGATACAAAAGCAATATAAAAACAAAAAACTGAACATTTCTAAGTGCGGCAAATGTCTTTGTATGTTATTTAATAAATGTTGAAATCTTGATACTCTCTCTTCTGAATTATTCAAAAAAGTCTTAGAAGTCAGAAAAATGGTTAGAATTTTCAGATTTTCAATTTTGTAAAAACATCAATAATTCAGCTCTTAGCGAAGGCTTTGCCTTTTATAAAGTTAACTCATCGCATCTTTAAGCACATCATTTAATTCTGGAGGGACTTTTTTTCAGTACATGAACTTGTCGATGAAGAAAGCAAAGTGTGTCCAAAGCAAACCATTTTGTCCAGATCAATTCGTAGGCCGTGTGTGAATTGCGTTAAATAGTTGACACCGTGTAAAATTTTTGACACTATTGAGGTGAATAAAAAATTTCAGCTGTTAAAAATTTATTGGCCTCTGGGACCTGGTTAATTTTTTTTGCAGATGGTTTTGTTTTGTTATTTTTACTTGCTCAATAGGGCAAGTATTGGTTTCGTGTCGAAAAAAAAATTTGAGGTTTTAATCAAAACCAACATTACGATGATGGAGAATTCCAAAAAAGTGGGTCTCGCGTCTCGCAATTCTGTCCGTGCGTCTGTGCGTCTGTGAGTCTGTACGTCCATCTGTACATATTTCCACAGCCTAAACGGGTGGACGGATTTTCTTCAAATTTGGTACAGATGATTTTTATGGAATTCTGAAAGTTGGTTTTTTTTTTATCTCGCTTAGAAAGTGTACCTCCCATACAAATTTCTCCATTCAAACCAAATAACTCAAAAACGGCTCTAACGATTTTGATTAAAATTTTTGTGTTTAGTATTTACCATAAGAGCCAACTTTTGAAATAAAAAAAATACCGTTATTAACGGTACCTGCCATAGAACGGTTTTTTTGGTTTTTGAATATCTCGTACAAGATTAACCCGATTTCAACGAAAATTTGTATACAAAAGCGTTTAAGTAAAAGTAATATTAAAATTTCCAAAAAAATAATTTTTGGATTTTTAAAAAATGTTTCAAAATTTTTTTTTGAAAAATCAATTTTTTGAAAACGAGTTAGTGAAAAATTTTGAAATTTCGTTTTTATGTGTAAATCAATTATTTCTTAAAAATGGCATACCAAATTTTTTTTTGAAAAATGTTAGAAATTTTTTATATATACAAAATTATTTTTTTAAAAAACGGCTCTAACGATTTTCGAAATTTTTTTTCTAAAAATACCTTTTTATACAAGTAATAAAATGGCATACTTGGTTTTTTGTAAAACATCATTTAAAACGGTGTTTAATTAATTATAAAAACAGATTTTATTTTTTTACACTACTTATGAAATTTTTTGAAAATATCAAATAATAAAATTTTCCTAATTTTCTGGAATAAAAAGCTTTAACATAAGAGTTACTTTAGCATAAGAGCAAGTACGTGCGACCCCAGTCGTGCATTTTATTTTTATTAAAAAGGAGTTTCATGGCAGAAAAGAGGCAGAGAAAAATATTAAAAAATACGAAATTTTTTTATTCACCTCAATAGTGTCAAAAATTTTACACGGTGTTAACTATTTAACGCAATTCACACACGGCCGTAGTCGCGAAAGCTTTCTAAAAACATGTTCTACACACACTGGCCTGTAGTAAGCAGGAAGAACTTTACAAAATAAAATGTCTTCTTCAATGTTTTCATGTACTTCTAAACATACAAAAAACACAAAATGGGCCCAGTCTGAAACATCTGTAGACTCATATAGTTGCAATGCAAAATTTGGACTTTCTTTAGTTTTTCAACTAATTGCTCACGAATGTCAACTGAAATGTCACTACTTATTCTTTGGTCGATTGTGTTGTCAGAAAGTGGAAAACTTCTTAGCTTATCTGCCTACTGCAGGCAAAATGAAATTCTCAGCATTTGAGTTTTTCCATCCAAGCATTTTTTTGAGTTTTGAAAAAAAAAACTATTGATCTTAAGTTTGATTTTTAATAAAACTGTTATTTTTAAAGTATTTATATTTCACCGTCTTGTGTGTGTCTATTAGGGTGGTGCTTATTTTACTCTTGCGAGAATTGATTGCGACGCCCGCCTCTAGATTGGTTTCAAATCAGGAAAAAAATACACTACTTTTTTCATATTTTTATCGCTAACCCTCCATGGCCCTATTTTGATAAGAAGTTACTAGAGCAGGGGCGATATTCTATGCCCAGTGAAGGATAAATGGCGGATGTTTGATCATTCATACGTATAAACTTCTTAAGGGGGAAATCCCTTTGGACGACGGGTTTTTCAAGAATTTTTTTTTGGAAAACTGAAAGCATTAATTAAAGTTTGGAAAAATACATGACATTATTGACATCATGAAGTGTTAACACAATTTTTTTGAAGTAATAAAAAAACAAAATGGCGGCTCTACAGTCCTTTAAAGTTGATGCCTCCCGTTTGCGCCGTGCAATGCCCAGGTCCAGTTAATTGTTTATAATCAAAAGAGAATTTGTTTTCCATTAAAATTTATTTATACGCATTGCATGAACCTAAATTTAGCAAAAAAAAGTGTAAAATAAAAATTAGAGACCAAAAAAACGAAAAAACACAATGTTTTTTTGTAAACAAATTGTTAAACAAAATATTTATTGTGAAAATTATGTTGAGCTTTTAGGTTCATGCAATGACCAATGAGTTAACGAGTAATTTCCAATTTATTTCAAGTCGTTAGCTTCATTAGTTTTTGAGTTACGTTGCACGGCGCGGAAAAATACGTGTTTCGAGAAAAATTAGTTTAAAGTTTCCATTTTTGTACTGTGGTAGGCTCGGAACGCATAGGTTTCAGGACTATCTGGGGGCTTTTGAGGATTCATTTAAGGCTAAGACCACTAAAATAGTTTCTTAGTTTGATAAATGATTTTAGGCAAAAAATTAATAATGCAAAAATAAAAAAATCCAGAGGGTTTTCCCCCCTTAATGAAATAGGGCCACGAAGGGTTAGGAATACAAAATTGAAATAATTAGGGCCAATCTAGGGGCGTCTCCAATTTTTTTTCCTAAGGACCACCCTAGTGCCTAAAATGTAGATACACTGAAGGAAAAGCCACCATAAAACAATGTTAAATCAATGAAAACCACATTGATTTAACTATTATTCGGAATGATTTTGCGTTGAAGATGAGCATTTTAAAATCAACGTGGAAAATAGGTTAATTTTTGATGGTTTGGTATCTACTAAAAGTCACATAAACCAAAGTAGTTCATCTTTGAAACAAAAACGTTTCAACTTCAATTTATTTTTTTCCCTCAGTGTACCAATATTTAATTTTTGCATTTGACGAGTTTTGAAAAAGAAACGGTCCTCAATTGTGATTTATATTGAAGTATTCAAGAATGGGCAATTTCTGCAAGACTACTGCAATTACAATTGTCACCAGTTATGAAAATATCTGTAAGTCACTCTACCTAAATTTTTTTTATCTCAAGCAACACGGGAAAAGAGTAAAATCTATATGTAGTGAAAAATTATAGTCTGAGGGGGTCGCGGACACAAAAAGTTGAAAAAACACTGGTTTAGGTAAACTATTTCTCTCTGTGGAAAAAGTTTAGTAAATCTATAAAAATCGGAACGTTGGAGTAGATTGTTTTTTCCTCTCACAAGAGCAAATTTACTCCGATCCGAAATAAGAAACCTTTCGACGGTTAAACTGCAAAACCTCGTAAGTCTAAAAATTCGAAAAAAATATTACTAATGCAAACAATTCAGAAAATTCAGAGCTATCTTTTGGTATATTCAGCTTTACAATGTTGTTCTGAACATTTTTCAGAAATGACAAAATTCAAACACTCGTATTGATAGATCCCATACAAAAACAAGAAACACAACATTTTGTTTATTGATTTCTGAAAAACTTGCAAAAACGACTTACGAGGTTTTGCAGTTTAACCGTCGCTTTGTTTGTTTATCTAATTAATTTATTAATTCATTGTTATCTTTTTTATATTCAATAAAAACAAAAAACATGTAATCCCTCTAACTCGATTTTTTTTTAACTCCCTCTAACTCGAACTAATTATGACATACCGTGATAGTTCGACACAGAGGTAGTTTAAAAAATAAAAAAAACGCTTTTATCACACATTAAGAACTATAAAATAATTTTGTTAATTTATGTCAAATGGTTAGTCTTAAAAGAGTAGAGCGCGTTTTGTTCAAACTTATTAATAAAACTACACACAACCAAAATGCGCTCTACGCTTTTTGATGTAACCAATTGATATAAGTTAGCGCCTGATTATCCCAATAGCAACAAAAAGCACGTTTTTCTGAATTTTTTAAAAAATTGCAAACAAAATATTTTTTTTTTCAAAAACCCAGTTGTGGGAAATATATTGAAGATTTTAAAACACTACTCCTTAATTTTCTTGTGCAATCAGGGGTTGTTGAGATATTGATGGTTAAAGACAAAAAGATCCTTTCCCGTTCAAAATTCTTAAAAAAAAACTTAAGCTAAATAAACATAATCAAGACACCGATCCATATAGTGGTTAAGCTGGAAAGATTTTTTCCAAGGTTTTAAGCCTGAACTACATCAAAACACAAAGTCGAAAAAGTACAAAAAAGTAAACAAAGCTCAAAATATAGAAATCACATGTATATCTACCTGACATCTATTGGAAAAAAAATAACTAATGTCGTTTTCGATTGGCTCTCCGGAAGCGTCCGGAATCATTCAGAAGCCTTCTGAAACCATTTTATTGGCATGAAAATGACAGCTAGAACGATTCTGAGAAGAAAAATTATCTTCCCGATTTCAAATCAGAATCCACTCAAGAAGAACTAATACATGAATATTCAAATGCCAAAAAAAAACTCAATCAGTGTGTTTTTATTTTTATTCAAGTAATTGTTTTCTGAAAATAAAATTAATTAAATAAAGAAAGGAATGCATTGAAGCGACGGAATTATTCATAATCATCATCTTCTTCGTCGTGGACCTCATAACTATTATTTTTCAACATTAACCCATGTCATTCGTTTGCCAGAAAAAACAAATTAATTCAATTTTTTGACATATAAAATTTTACATAAACGCAAAAAAACAGAATTTAGTGGAAGCGATTTAAACCGTTTTATTGGATTTCAGAACGAGTGAATCCTCGAGTGAAACCAATCGAAAACGACATAAAAAGCTCTTTTGTTTTTTGAAGTTTTAAATTTCAAATGTATTTGTTTTTAAAATTTTGTGAAAATTGAAAGCTTGGTCTTGTTCAAGCTTTTTGAATCGAGTACATACTTTTTTAAAATGAAAGAGATATATACAAACAAGCTACTAGGGGGAAGAAGAAAAAACATCGTGTTTACTTTTTTGTAGTTTTTTGACTTTGTGTTTTGATCCGTTTTTGAAAAACAAACACTAATAAACGTGGGGGAAAAAAAAATTTATATTTTTTCTACAAAATCTAACACAAGAAAATAACCTCAATCAAGAAGCCCGAACAAGTGCGCCCCTGTCATGTTTATATAATAATTTGATGACAAACAATCGAATTTGTAGCGATTATAAGAAAATACCCGTATTTATCCTCGTTTTGGTAAATACCCGGTATATGCCCAGGGTATAAACCCACAAATAGAATATACCGGGTATTTGCCCATCACTACCTCTTCCCCCTCTCTTCATCACATTGAAACTCAAATGAAAAATGTGAGTTGGAGTATTTTGATGGAAGACTGCATTTTTAGATTAAATTAATGAGGATTTAAGTAACATTCTGACCTGGTCTAATGAAAATTGTTTAAAACTTAATCCTACCAAGTCTATCGCAATGTTATGCTCAAGAGATGATCTCAACACTCAACCCCTTGGATTTTCCCTCAGTTGTTTTAGATAATGAAATAATTAAGTATGTCAGTCATGTTACTTACCTGGGTTATAAAATAAATAGTAATCTAAGTTGTTGTAAGGCCATTTCTGATACTATTAGAAAAATTTATTGCGGGTTAAGATCTCTGAGATCTTCCTCTGACTTATTGTTACCTGGCATGAAAAAACATCTACTAAAATCGTTAATTATGCCTTACTTTACTTATAACTCTTTAGTTTATCCAATCTTAGATTGTGAGTGTAAGCGAAGATTAAATGTTGCTCTGAATGATTGTATTCGATTTATCTACGACATACCTAGGTCTAGAATACCTAGGTATCACATCTACGTCACATCCTTTTTGGGATGAACCTTGACGAGTACGTGAAATTCAGAAAAGTGCTAAAACTCCATAATATCATCCACAATTATAGATGTCCTAACTATCTTAGTGAAAATTTAAATTTTGCCCAATGACAAAGAGGATTGAAACTAATCTTGCCGCGTTTCTCACACACCATAGCTGAACGTTCATTTTACGTGTCTGCAATTCGTTTGTGGAATGTACCCCCTCTTTTTTATTTACCCTTTTGAATGTTATGAAACTTTGGTTGTTAAATAGGTACAGATGCTCCAAAAGATCCTTATCTTAATGCGTCATTGTAAATTAGTTACTTATCGAAATAAATGAAATGAAAATGAAAAAAATGACATAATTTCAAAATGCAACCTTATGACACTTTGTTAAATTTTTTTCATTTGGAAACCATGAAAGTTAACAATAGTTAACATGGGATCATAAAAGAACGCACAATTGCGAAACCGCTTTAATAGTTCGGTTTTAATGATTTTCGCTGAATTCTTTCATATTTCATTTGACATTTAATTCCAGTTGATTGGGAATTTCATGTGAATTCCAACAGATATTCCAGTTGTTTTTATTTTGTTTATTTTTTTTTGGCGTATCTATAGGTACGCAAATATGGAAATTTAATATATTGTTTTTATATACCTACTTTGATAAAAAAAATTTAAAAAAGCATATTCAGTGCAAATGTACCTATATACAATTTCCTGTCGTTCTATACAGGCAGGGTGATTCAGTCATATGCCAAATAGCTAGAGCGTGTAGGTTGGGTCAAGCCAAGAAAAAACTCGTATGGGAGGGGGGTCTATTCCTTTTCGTTAAGCGGGGAGGGGCAATTTAAAAAATATTGACTTAATTTGGAAAAAATCAATCAACGGTTGCACCTACAATAACGTGCTACACCTTTTTGTAAATTCAAAAAGCTCGTTTTTTCTAATGAAAAATTTTTTATATTTCAAAGGCATTTGATAAAGTTTGGCATTAAGCTCTCTCTTATCGAAAATGCTTGCATTCGGTATTGATGAATCTCTTCTTCGTTGGATTAGAAATTACCTTTCGAACCGTTCAATTCAAGTTGTTTTGGATGGATTCAAGTCTGAAACCCATAATATAAACGCTGGTGTGCCCCAAGGCTCCGCTTTGTCTCCGACTCTCTTTCTCATTTTCATTAATGATCTACTCTCTGAAACTTCTAATCCATTAAATTGTTTCGTTGATGATAGTACTCTCAGCTTTTCATATTCGTTTGTAGATTCACACCCATGTCCTTCGGATGTGGAACTCCAACGGCAAAATATGATAAGCTCATCAAATTCTGATCTCGAATGCATTGTCCAATGGGGAATTAGAAACTGCGTAGAATTTAATGCTTCTAAAGAAAAATGCTGCTTACTATCATTAAAACGAAACCTTCCCCCTTTGTCACTACATTGATTGAAAAAACGCAACGTAAAATGTAAAATTTTCAACGTTGATTTAATGTTGAAAAAATTAACATTAAACTTCTTCAAAATAAAATTGAAACAACGTAAGAAATTTTTTAATTTTTGTAGGACTTCAGGTTTTGTTGCATTTTATCACTCTAATTTTTAACAGTGAGATAGCACGTTGGTAAAGCATTCGCGTAGTAACCCAAGAGTTGTAGGTTCGATCCCCAGTGGCTGCCCATTTTTTATTTTTTTTAATAAATTGATGCTTTTTTTAAAAGTTGAAACAACTTTGATTTAAAGATGTTTTATGACGGTAAACCACTTTAAACTAACGATGTTCTACTTTGATTTTAAAATTTTCGTCTTCAACGCAAAATCATTCCGAAAAATAGTTGAATCAATGTGGTTTTCGTTGATTTTAAGTTGTTTTTTCCCTCAGTGTATCCATGAGTGGTACTTGCATCGAGGAAACTGATCAGCTTTCGATTCTAGGTATGTCCATTTCAAACCACCTTTTGTGGAATGAGCACATATATTTTCCTCCGAAAATGTAAGAAATATTTCACCCCTTCTGATCTTGCTATAATTTATAAAGCAAATATTCGTCCAAAGCTCGAGTATAATTCCCATATCTGGACAGGTGCTCTTAAAATCCACTTGAGTTATTTGGATAGAATTCAAAATAGAGCTTTTAAAATGATAGGTCCATTACTGATACAATCCCACCTCTTGAGCACCGCCGGAATGTATCATGCCTGTCCTTATTTTATAGGTACTTTTTAAAAAAAATTTCTAATGAAATAGCTAGCTGCATTCCTCCCCTTAAACAATTCAACCGTAATACTCGAACTTCAAGGAATGCCCATCAGTTTACACTTCAGTCCAATTTCGGACGTACCGTCAAATACAGAGATTCTTTCTTTAGTCACACTAATAGAATGTGGAATGCATTACCCGCCTTAGTTTTTCCCTCTAGTTTTAATGTTCAGAACTTTAAAACCAATGTGCATCGGTATCTCCTTTTACATCCCTTCCCCTTTCGTGTGCGCTCATTATAAAAAAAAAGCCATTTTATGGCATAATTTTTGAAAAATTAATTTTCAAAATCAAAGTTGTGAAAAAAATTTAGAAATATGAATTTCCAACTAATTTTTTTCATAATTTTATGTAATTAAGTACTAATTTAGTTTTTAAAATTCGATGCTCTGCTCTTATTTGTTTTTAAACAGTAAACCGGATCAAAAAATATCTTGTCATTTTCGAGAATTTAACAAAAATCCAAAACCTCTTTTTTTTCAGTTTTTACGTGGCTGGACTTGTTGATAATTAATTTTATTAATTTATGAAACATTAACCATTCGTCTATTATTTTTTGAACATTCAGACTCAAATGAGGATACAACCTGAATCGATCAACTTTTTTTCATTAATACCCTGAAAACTAACTTGAGAATTTGTCATACCATAACTGGGGTGCCCGCCGCTCATAGAATCTTGTTGTAAGGGCCTTAATAAACCTATGCCCCTTCGGTTTTTTTGGGCCGCATATTTTGTACCACAAAATAAGTGCTCGCCGTTTTATAATATGATGATTAAAAGAAATCCTTTGAAATTAAAAAAAATTATTGCAAATAAAAATATTGTTATTGCAAATAAAAAAAATTGTAATTAAATTTTATTGCAAATAAAAATATTTTTTTTAAATTTGTCGATTTCCTTAGAATTTTGACTAATATTATCTTGTAAGCTTCAATATCGTCGGCACAAAGCCAAAACCGCGAATCTGCATTTTTGGACATTTTCACTTTAATGCGTCATTAAACTTGTTATCGGTCCCTCTATCCACTGCTTCGACCCCAATCATCCATCTGTTGCCTAAAAGCCTAAAATATCAATTTCCGTAGCACGAGTTCCCATAAGATTGCATGCATTTCCAAAACTTTCCATTTATTATTTTAGATGTTTAATTCGAAATATATATTTTTTCGTAATATGTTGCTTTTTTAATCCGAATTCGAAGTCCAAACTGGCATTTGCTGAAAGCAACCATTAGTTACATATGATGACCACTAAGATTTTGAGATATCAAATATTTCTATTTCCAATAGCTTTGAGAGGTATATAATTTTTGAAAAAAGGGTTTATTGAGATTGCATAAGAACTTTTGCAAAATTAAACGGTGATGTTATTCGACGTACGTATTATACTAAAAAGTGATCTGAAGAATTTCGAATTGGACTTAAATCCGAAAAAAAACCACCCAACCCCCAGCTACAGCTAAGGCCCTTACTCAAACAAACACAAATAGCCGTTTCAGAATTTGGAGGGGGCTTGAGCATCTGAGCTGCCTCTAAATCTATAAGATTTACGAACAAGTTTCAGTCAACCATATATATTACAATGAAATTAGGTAAAAAATAACATGATCTGGAAGGCTTGGGGGGGGGGGGGGCTTTTAGAGGTTTCCATATCCAAAAGGAAGAAGGCGTGGTTCAGCACACTTGTTTTTGTTTTGTTTTTTTTTTATTCGGATATCAAATTTAAATTTATTGTTTTTATCTATTTCGATAAAAAAAAAATTAGATCAAGTATACACACAAGAAATCTATATCAAATTTCCTATCGTTTTGTGTATAATGTTTGCCCTTTCGGTTTTTGTGAGAAGTGTATTTTGTATCACAAAATAAGCGTTCGCCGTTGTATTATATGATGTTGGAAATTTTTAACCCACTTCTATTCTTGGGTCAAAGTTAGGGTTGCCAACCGTACTCTAAAAAAGAGTATTGTACTCTATTTCACGTGTTTGTACTCTATAATCTATAACTCTGATAGAGTACGTCAAAATACTCTTTTTTTACTTAAGGCTAATAATTACTAAATACAGGATGGCTGACGAATATCGCTACATTAAAAAATTCAAATAACTTTTTTTTCAGTGCATGAAATTTATTTTTCTTTTATTCATGTTAAAGCGCATTCAATTTTATTAAATATATATATATAAATAATGGATTTTAAATGCCTCCCCTGGTCGTTAATGCATGTGGGGTGCCTTAAAAAAAGTTGTTTTTTGAAGATTTGAGACAGGAATAAATGCTAATATTTCTCGATTGGATTGTTTTCTTTCATTCAAATTTGTTGATTTTGCTTTGCGGCCTTCCTGTTTACAATAAACTCAAAAGAAAAAGTCGGATGCAGTAAGTGCAAGCGATTTGGGATTTTAACGGCATGGTAAAATCGTGCATATGAGCTTATCTGAAAATTTTGGTAGGAATTCTACGAAAACATTATCCATTTTCTATTATGCATTTTTGTTAAATAAAATTTTTGTTAATAAAAACCAATCTGTAAAATAAAAAAAAATTAACCAGATTCACTAAGTAGAAAAAAAGTTATTAAAGTTTTTTTTGGTAGCGGCTTTCATCAGCCACCCTGTATGAACAATTGTAATTTAGAGAGTACAAAAAACTATAATTTTGGTTGTTGTTTTAGTATGACCTACTTGTTTTGTTTGTTTCTTAGTCAGACTTAAAATTTAATTTTTTAAATTCTGTTTTGGAATGAAATTGATTTAAAGGAAGGAGGAAGCTTTTTTCAAAAAATTAAACTTTGTTTATTTTTAATAGAAAAATATGAAACGCAACTGATGCTATTTTTCTTGATTTTCCAATGTTTGAACTGGTTTACCTTTTGCTGTTTTCAATATAATTCATCGAAATAAAATAGGTAGGTATTAATTAAAGAAAAATGTTTAAAAATGATTTTTTACTTTTTCAGAAATATTAGTTTAATTTACTTTGAATTCAAATTTTATTCTCTATTTTACTTTGTTTTGTTTAAGACCTCAAAACATTAAATTTTTTCTTGTAAACAATCAAGGTATTTATTTTTGAGTTAAGCTTCTTATTTCTTTTTGTTTCGATGAATTATATTGGTAACTGCAAAAATTGTGAGCTATATAGTATATAGTATATACTAACTGTTCTTACAACTTCAGCATTCACTGAGAGAGTATTTTGGGTCATGAATATGAAGTGGTGAGATGAGAGGAATAGGGCTGCATTGAAATTGATCAAAAATGAGCTCTTAATTTATATGAATTTAGAATTTTACCGTTTAGAGTTATACACATATTTTAAAAATAACAAAAATATTGTTATACACTGCCAGAAGTACCAAAAAATACATTTTCAAGACTTGAAATGAATGGTACTCTTCTTTTTTCAAATGTACTCTTTTTTTTCGTCTCTGAAATCAAATATACTCTATTCCTTCTTAAAAAAGTTGGCAACCCTAGTCAAAGTATACAATTTTTTAAACTACCAACGTTTTTTTCTGAGTGTCGTTGACCGAATATTCGGCGGCCGAATATTTGGTATTCGGCCGTGGAGCGTGGCCGAATATTCGGTATTCGGCCAAATCAATGTTCGCGGCATCTCTAATTTAAATCCATTAACTTTAGCCATTTTTCCTCCACTAAAAATGAGTTGAGATAAATACTTTAGAGCAATAAAATCTCAATTTTTTAAATGAAAACAACACAAAATATGTAAGCAAGCAGTTGATAATAATGACAAGACTTTTAAATCATGTTTTTTGATCCTTAAGTTTCAAGAAAATTATTTCTTCCATTTGAATACCTCCTCCTTTTTGTAAGTTGGTAAAAATCAAAAAATAATGGGGTTTCTTAGTAGTTTCTTAATAGATTTTTTTTTAATTTCTTGAAAATGACAAGACTCTTTTGCATTCGGTTTTTATGTTTTTGTTTGAAAAGACATAACAGCATTGAATTTTGAAAACTAAATTAGTACTTAATTACATAACATTTTGAACAAAATTAGTTCGAAATATTTTTTTCGTAATTTTTTTCAAAGTCTTGATTTTGAAATTTTTTTTTTCAAAAATTATTTTATAAAACAGGTTCAATTAATAATAGAATAAAAGAATTTTTGTTGCTCTTCAAAAAAGTATAACGCATTAAAGTAGGTGCAACAGTTGATTTATATTTTTTTTTTCAAAAGTAAGACAATTTTTTTAAAAATTTCTGCTCTTAGCTAAACGAAAGTAAATGGACCCCCCCTATACCCTATACCAATTTTCTTCTTGTTTCGATCCAGCTTATATATTCTTTCGAAATCAGTCATATTGAAGTAAAAAATTAAAATATATGTTATAAAAGTACGAAAATAAATTGTTATCTTTTTTTTGTAAAACCATTGCAGCACCTTTCTATAAACGAAATCTGCAAAATGAGCACCAAATTGTTGGAAATTAAATGATCTTTAAAAACTGTCATAAGTATTTTTTCAATTAAAGTTGTAGAAAAAAAGTTGTGGTCCTTCAAAGTATTTTTTCTTGAAAATGTACATCTATTTTCAAGTATAACTTTTTTATTTTCAATTTTACAGAAAAAAGTACAATCAAAATTGTAGAGAAATAAATTATCTACAAAAACGATGTTAAAAATATTTTTGTGGGACTAACGGTTCGCAAGATATTAGTAAAAAACAGTTTAAACCACTTTTTCCAAGATGGTGGCCAAATGGGGTTTTTTTCAACCCCAAAAACTAGATTGTATACTCACATTAACCTCCTCTACACATCAAAACAAAAAAATCTTGTCCTACCCGAAATGCAAGGTTCGGTCAACATTTTGTAACATTTCAATGGACTAGGGGGCAAGATAAGAGGGTCTGACATTGCGTAAAGCAAAACGGAGGAACCTACGCTGCACTGCTTCAATTATGAGGGATTGGGTTATTTGAAAGGGGGACCAGACATCACTGCCATACTCAAGAATAGGTCGCACGAAAGTGATGTAAAAGGTCTTGGTTACATAGGGATTGGAAAATTCTTTTGACCAGTGCTTGGTAAAACCAAGGGATGAGTTTGCTTTCGCAACAATTTGAGCCCGAAAATTGAACTCTTTGTCACATACAATCCCGAGATCACGAATTGAGGTAACAACGGGAATGATATCATTTCGAAAGTGATAAATTCTAGGAGGGGATGGTAGACGTTTGCGGGAAAAAGTCATTCATTGGCATTTGTTCACATTTAGTTCTAAGAAATTATGTTCACACAATATAAGGAAAGAATTTAAGTCTTCTTGAAGAAAAGAAGAATCAAATGAGGAAGAGATTACCTTAATGATCTTGATATCATCTGCATAGATAAGTTCGGAGTTCGTTATAATACTGGTTACATAATTTATGGCTAAAATAAATAAAAGAGGTCCAAAGTGACTGCCCTAAGGAACGTGGTACAGATGGGATTGGACACAGCAAATCTGAAAATAACGTTATAAACACGATTCTCTAAGAAGAACTTAACCCAAGTAATAAAATATGGTGGGAAACCTTAGGCTTTTAATTTTAAATAAACTCGGTTGTTATAACATCAACTTCACAACCTTTTTCTAAAGCACATAGTGTTATCGAGACGAATTGAGAAATATTCGTCGTTGTAGATCTTCCTTTAAGGGGGGAAATCCCTCTGGACGACAGCTTTTTCAATAATTTTATTTGGAAAACCGAAAGCATTCATAGAAATTTGGAAAAGTATATGATATTTTTTATATTATGAAGTGTTGATACAATTTTTTTTTTGAAGTAAAAAAAAAACAAAATGGCGGCTCTACAGCTCCTAAAAGTTGATGTCTCGGGTTTGCGCCGTGCAATGCCTAGGTCCAGAAAATTATTTATAATCAAAAAAGTAATTTTTATCCAATAAAATATATTTATACGCATTGCATGAACCTAAATTTAGTAAAAAAAAAAACTGTAAAATAAAAATTAGAGACCAAAAAAACGAAAAACAGAATGTTTTTCTATAAACAAATTGTAAAAAAAAACATTTATTGTAAAAAGTTTATTGAACTTTTAGGTTCATGCGAGTAATTTGCAATTTATTTCAAGTCGATAGCTTCATTAGTTTTTGAGTTACGTTGCACGGCGCGAGGAAAAACGCGTTTCGAGAAAAATGCGTTTAAAGATTTCGTTTTCGTACTGTAGTAGGTTCGAAGCGCATGGGTTTCGGGACTATCTAGGGACTTTTGAGGCTTCATTTAAGGCTAAGACAACTGAAAATAGTTTCTTCGGTTGATAAATGAATTTATAAGGCAAACAAAAAAATAATGCGGAAATAAAAAATTCCAGAGGGATTTCCCCCCTTAAGGAAACCATGCTGAAGTGGTAAAACGATGGACTTGCAATGGAAGTACAGGGCGTCATAAACGAGACTTTCAAAAAGTTTTGGTTTATATTGCAATCACATTTATTTAAACGCAAATATTTTTATTTGCAATATAAATTTTATTTCCAATGAATAATTTTTTTTTTCATTTAAAAAAACATTTTTTTTTAACTTACCTAAAATATTTTTATTTGCAATACCTAACTCTTTTTACCGACTTCCAAAAAGGAGGTATTCAATTCGTCTGTTTTTTTTTTTTTATGTTTGTTACCTCATAACTTTGGACTGAGTGTACCAATTTTGATAATGGTGGCTGCAGTGTGGTCCCATTTCAATTTCGTTCACTTTTAGCCATAGGAACTATTTTAAAAACCATAAAACCCAGTTTTGATCCATGGAAGTCGGTTTTGTTTTTTTGCTAAAAATTATTATTTAATGCAAATATTTTTCAGTTACCTACATACAATAGCATATTTGTTCAATGCAAAAAAATTGTATTAGCGTACAATTTTTTTAATACAAATACATGCATTAAACAAAATACTTCAAAACCCTGTCCACCATAAGTCGTGTCACTCATTTATTATTATCATCGCAAAATTCCAAAAAACTTACTAAATTCAATCCAGATAGAATGTTATTATGTGAAGGCAGGAACTGGAATTATATTTTATATTTGAATAAAGTAATATTCTTTGTGAATGAATTATATGAAGAGCTTTTTAAAAGAGCTTTTATCCGCCCAAGGATAAAATGTGTTTCAAAGATTTAAGAGAAAATATTCGGTAAAGAGAAAGTGAGTTTAGAGCACAAATCTTGATAGTAGCAAAGCAAGTACCTAGCTACATATTCGATAAGGGCAAAAGAAATCATAACAAATACTATAACCCAGTGTATAACATACGCACAAAGTCTTTGCCCTTAGCAGAAAATGTTTTTTGCCGGCGCGGAATATAGATGGATGCTGTGAATATAAAGTATCAAGCCAAGACCAGTTAGATTTCAACGTTTATCGTGTCGTGACACAGCGTCGTGGTGCTCTAAAAAAGGTCCATCTAATAAAGTATTCGTGTTTTGGCGGAGGTTTCGGCTTTTTTTATAGTATACTCTTAAATTCAAGCAATACGTTTTAAGCAAAGTTTACACAACACCAGTTGATGTGGTTTGGGAAATTTTGACAATTTATATCGGAAAAAAACTTTCTTTGGCCGTGCTTGTTGTCGTTTAAGCACTGGTTTGTTGACATAATCTCGCGAAGAATCTGCATAACTGTTTATATAGCTTATATTTGTTCACTAGATCAGAATCCTTGCTGACGGATAATCATTACTCAACCATTGATTGACTATATAACGGATAAAGGTTTATGCTTTGTATATTTCTTTTCTATAAAAGAATATTGAAACGGTAATTGGAAACAATGACCTTGTTATTTTGATTTCAGTGTTTTTAGTTGTCATTGCGGTAGTTCAGATTCGTATCAATGTAGAAACTTAAGTTAGAAGGAAATTGAAACCCATTTGTTTCTGAATTTTGTGATTGAAACAGAAAAATATATCATTCTTTTACCATGATACCGAAGCTTAAGCGTAATACCAATTAAAAAAGATGTCTTCAAAAATATTTTGAAACTTAAAATTTAAGCGTTTACCTTGGTTAAGAATAGTATTCTGCATAAAAAAGTGTTCCTGTAAAAAAGTGAAAATAAAAAGTGTTTGGAAAAGGAGGTATTAGCTTTGTGGTTGGTTAGGTTTAACAATTTGAGGTCATAATATTACTGTGCGCTCAGTAAATCATATTGGATTAATTTAAATCTAAACTGTAAAACCAAATGGATTATGAACCTTAAGGTAAGTACAAATAATTACGTTATCAAAAACTAACTTCTAAGAGGTTTTAAGTTAAAGAGGATTAATGAGCATTTTGTGAGGGTTGTTTTACTAAAACAAACTTCATATTCTTAGGGAATAAGTTGAAAAGCTTATAAAGGATGATCTATATCTTCAGTTTTACCATAGAGTTGGGTATTAAACGAACGACCCGATTTATATTTTTCGTAACCTTTTTATGGAAATTGAAAGAGATACTTTTTATGGCAAAAATAATATGCCAACGATGTTCTATCTGGTCCACAAGAAATTGATGGTCATTTGGAATTGGCTTTTAGAAAATTGGTTTGTTTATATACATAAATGAAATGAAATGAGAAGTCGTTACCAATATAGGCCATAATATTTTATCAATATTGAAGTACAATTAACTATCTATGGGCCATTGAACCCTGCCAGTATTAGTTTTGTCATATTGTTCGATATAGGTACCTACATAGAAAATGTCTCAGGGTTTAAACTAAACCGACAATGCGGTGATGAAGTAATTAAAAAAAATATATTGATATTTAATATTTTTCATTTATTTTGTTTTGTTTTTAGTTATAAAAAAAAAAACTACAAAACTACTACAGGCCAGAGCATTTTTTTAAAGGTCTTATGAGAATGATGTGATGGCAGTGCAGGTTTAAGCACTATCAAAAAAAAAAAAAATCATTTTAAAACAATTTTTTTAAATCACGAAAAAAAGCAATAGCAGATTATGTCTTACCTCTCATACTTATTAATGCATTTATGTAACAAAGAGCAGTTTATTTAAGTACATTAGTTTAACTTAAAAAAATATAAATATTCATGTAACATGGCATAGGCTCAATTGACAAGTTTATCTATATATCTGACTTTTTTGTTAAAACACATTTAAAGAGATGTAGATCTAGTAGGTACAGTTGGTTTTATTTAAACAATATTTTTTCAAAAACTTTTTCCAACTACATTAATGTCGTTTTGGATTCACTCATTCTGAAATCCAATAAAAAAGTTTAAATCGCTTCCACTCAATTCTGAGATTTAATATCTGTATTGGTGAAAAATCAATTAATTTTTTTTTTGTTTTTTCACTAGAAGAATATGTTTGACGTTTGATTTAATGTCGTTTGGCTCTGCTGAAGCTTCCGGAATCATTCAGAATTCACTCAAAATCAATAATATTCAAATAATTAAACGTCAAACCGAACTTCCTAGTAGAAAAGCCTTCATCCTAAATTTCATCAGTGTAGCATGTTTTTCACATGGGTTTCGGTTATATTTTACCTGTTGAGTTCAAAAAACAAGCACCCTTGTTTTTAATCGTATTGACGTATTTTAATGTCATTAGACTCAGCATAAAAAAATACCTTAGAAACATGTGTAGTATGATGATGTTTCACAAACAATTTTTTCCACTATATTTATGACCCACTATATTTTCACCCCCTCCCTCTTGTCCGCGAAAAAACACCCTTCCACCCAACTTTTTTTTATAGACTTTTTTATCCTTGGTTCTTGTCCCAAAAGTTAAAATTACTTCAAGGACCCTGCAAATTGATCTTTAAGCAGTTGTTTTGGCATATATTTAAAAAAAATTAAAATTGAAATTATAACTGTATCCATAGTGTGAAAGATTACTTTGGCCTTATATTTTTTACAGGACCAATATAATTAGTTCATCATCATTCATTACTCATAACTAAACTGCATCTTCTAATAGCAAGTAGGATGTTTATAAGGACATTTTCAAAGTCTAACACCTCGCTATCAATTTCACCAGCTAAACCTTTTGCGTTTTCATAACTTAAGTAATTCTCTCATCCGATCATGAGTTTTCAAAAAACTTTTGTGTTTTTCATCAACTTAAACATCAAAATCCTTAGTTCAAAGTTAGTTAGTTTAAATAATTTTTTGAATTTTGTTCTTAAGAACTCGAGCAGTTTTACCCTCCCCCCCCCCCCCCCCCCCCCCTAGATCGGGCTCTGTCTACACACTCAAAAATACACCGTTCTGCTAGGTATGTAAAGTTCAGTTAAAGTTATGTAATAAGTACCGTACAAAATAGCAGTTTCAAACAAATTACATACCACCAAAATATCAATTGAATATGAATATTATATATGTATGTATGTATATTTTATTGATTTCAGTGTTTGGCCATTAAATTGCCGACAAAATGAAGTAATAAAAATGAAAATTATAAAAATCTTCAATTTTAATAGCCCATAAATCTATATAATTCATAATACTAATATAAACGAGGTAAATGTTTAATATCTTGATGTTACAAATTTTTTTTCATGACAAAATTCAATTTATGGTTGCTTCTTCTCATAATCAATTTCACGGTGAAGGCATACGTTTTTTTTTACGTATAAAATTACGATTATTTTCGTAAATGGAGTGTTGGTAAAACAACTGGTGGGGGGGGGGGGGGGGGGGGGTACTTCTTTTCCGACGTTTGTATGTATGAGAGAAAAAGTTTACTTTATGAAAAATATAAAAATCATATTATTTACTGAAGTCTGTATATTAACTAACCCAACGTTAGTTTTGGTGTGAATTTAAAAAGGCATGCTCAATGCTCATGCTCACACGAGTACGAAAAGAGTGTTGTTAAAATGAATTTCTGTGAATGAGAAATGAGAACTTCAATCGCATATACATGTGTGTAGGCAGTGGCGGCCTAGGGGGTAGCGCACATGGCAATCGCCCGGAGTATCGCTCCTACAGGGGTCTCGCGCTGAAACCCAAACTAATTTTTAAAAATTAAGATATTTTGCTTATTATATTTTTTTATTTAAAACTTTTTACTACAATTAAGTTAGTTAACTTAGGGATAGTGAAGAATTTCCTTGCAAAATCATGGTATCATAACGGACCAATAAGTGGTCTAAGTGTGTCAGTCGTTTTCCTGACAACCATTTCTACTTAACATAGTTAAATCATTTATTTGCAAAACATGATAAGTCCATGATTTTAAATTTTTCAGGAGAAGAAAAAAACGTTCTTTTTTCTTTTGATATGCGTAGAAAAATTTATAAAAAATACATTCTGTAGAACTATTGCCTAGCTACAAAATACCGTTTCGTTTTTAATTTTTGGAGCGATAACTCAAAAGATAAAAAATCATACTTATCATACTTTGAAAATAAACGGATGTGAAATTAGTTTTTAAATGGATATGCAATTTTGCTTTTAGCCCCAGTCTATCAAACAATTGTATTTGAGAATAAAATACAATGTCCGGACTGCTTATTTAACTTTAAAGTAGCTTTAAACTTAAGATTTTCGCCATTAATCTAATATACCATTTACACAAAAAGAAGCTGTTGTTTATTTTCAAAAAATGATAAGTCCGGGACTTATTCTGTTTTTGATACTAAAAAAATATTTCGCGTAGCTGTAAAATCGGATATAGATGGAGTAGATACTTCATATTTTAAAGACAGACGTGGTTATCCCTGGAGTACAAATTTAGTCAAAAAAACGAATTTTGAAAAAAAGTGGACTTATCATGTTTTGCAAATAAATGATTCAGTTAACTTATTCATTCATTCAGTACATAATTGAAAAATATATACCGTAAAACCGGGTGACTTTGGCACGTTTTCAAATTCAAATGTGAATAACTTCTGCAATAATTTTTTTTTTGAAATGAAGATTTCAACCAATTTACCTACTTCGCTCATTCTATAGGTATGATTAATCTTGAAGAAATCTGTCCGACAGTTCTATAGAAAAATGCCAAAATATGGGTGGCCAAAGTCACCCTCCATTCCGGGTGACTTTGGCCGGTAGGACGTTTGCTATATTTCCAGTTCAACTACAAGTAGCACTTCAGTCTAACCCAGCCCAAATGAAAGAGCAGATTTTTTAAAACATGTGGGTATCAACATTTATCAACATTTGAGATGCAGTCGACGTAAAATGTTATTTTTTTCTTTATGGACGAATCTTCGCTGGCCATCATAACTTCGTCAATCATAATTTGTTGCTCTTGCCAATAAGCGAGGTTAACACTATCCGAGTCATCCAAAGACTGAAGCGAGTTTAGAGTTGTGTTGATGGTTGAGGAATGAGGAGTCTGATGAAACGATGACCTGTTAACATACAACCCTAGTTATAGGCTATTGATTATGTCCAGGGTAATAAGGAACTAAGACGTTATTGGGTTTTTATTGCAGGAATCGTTCAATGGGTTATAAAAGAAGATAAAACCGCAGAGTGCTATTAAATGAGAGGGTGGAAACTGAAGATAGGGGTGCAAAAGCCCCCTTTTTGGTTTTTTCAACATACCTCGTAAACCAAGCAAAATTGATATATTGCACATAAAACTTTTTGTAGAGAATTAAATTTCCTATTGGAATATTAATATTAATTTAAAAATGAAGTTATTTTAATCAATTGTTTTTGAAATACCCGATTTCGAAGTCAAAACACGTGAAAAAAAGTTTAAAAAGCAAATTGAGTACAATTTTCACAAAGACTGTGGACTTCTATACGAAATTCGTCGACAAATTAAACTGCCTTAATTGATTTCTTATCAAATCATAAAAATCATAATGTTCCTATGCCTTCTACTTTTTGAGAAAATTGAAAAATAGACAAAATACTTTCTTTATCGGAATCACTCGTTTATTTCAAAAACAATTGATTAAAATAACTTCATTTTAAAATTAATATTAAGTTTATAATTCTAGCTTTTGAAAAAAGTATCAAGCAAAACTGTAAGTGTTGCCGTTTTTTTTAATAATTTTTTTTTATTTTAAGTATTTTTTTTAGAAAATTGCCCCTCCCGCCAAAACAGGGGGACATTGACCTCCCCTCCCATATTAAATAATGATTGTATTTAAACCCTCTACAAAATCTCGTTATCAGTTCTTGGTGTTTAAGTTATCGTACTTTCCCTTCAAATGTTTCTGTTTTACTTGAGTAAAACTAAAAATGCGAAAAAAAGATAGATTAAAATGGGCATACTTCGGTTAATTTTCTATGAAAAAATTTAGTGAATACTGCATTTTGAAGGAAATTTAATCTTCTTTTTTCTTTGGAGCAACGTTTATGTCTATCTCAACCCAAAAAAAATGTACAAGTAAAAAAGCAAAAAAACTCAAAAAATCGATTTTTTTGATATTTTTTTTATGATTGTTTCGACTATTTTGGTATGGAAATTTTGATTTTAAATTTTTAAAAAACATTATTCCAATAGGAAATTTAATTTTCTACAAAAAGTTTTATGTGCAATATATCAAATTTTTGCTTGGTTTACGAGGTATATTGAAAAAAAACCAAAAAGGGGGCTTTTACACCCCTATCTTCAGTTTCCACCCTCTCATTTAATAGCACTCCGCGGTTTTATCTTCTTTTATAACCCATTGAACGATTCCTGCAATAAAAACCCGTGAACGTCTTAGTTCCTTTCTAAACTACATAATCAATAGCCTATTAATTTATTTCATCAATAAAATAATGAAATATATTCTTGCCTTGCGGCGTCTGGCTTTCGGCTGTGACTTATTTTTGAGGGGCCGGGCTGATCCGTGGACATTTCTTCAGTGGCATCATCGGGTGCATCTACATTGAGAGAATGTGTTAAAACGCTCGACGATAATGTGAAGTCCGCGATGGCTTTCTGGTTAAAGTATCCGGGGTCCGAAGGCTCTTCATATAGTCCAATACTGAATCGCTAAGGTTCATCATGTTGCTGGAAGTATTATCTGTTCTTGATTCAGTTTTGTCGAGTTTACTTAAAACTTGTTGCCTATCGCATGGATAAATTCCAGTTGCCCAGAAGCCAGACATCAAATTTTCCCTTGCCTTGTCGTTCTCATGTAAGCTGTCACAGACTTTTTTTAGAAGCCTAGGAAACACATCTTTCGGCACTGCTTTGTTTTTCGAGTTTGCCATCTTATACGCTGTTAAGGTCTTCCTCCATAATATTTTAAGAGGTCGAAAGAAGGCTAGATCTAGTGGTTGAGCTGTCAAATGCTGATATGTATGATCTGATAACATTTTAATTATATTCCCAAATATCAGTTTTGTCAACATATACCAATATATAAAAACCCGATATGCCGGCCAAAGTCACCCTACCATATCGTGGGCATATTTGAGAAAAACGACTTCAAAGTTTTGGAAATTCATGCAATTTTATGGGAACTCGTGCTACGGAAATTGATATTTTAGGCTTTTAGGTAACAGATAAATGCTTGGGGTCGAAGCAGTGGATAGAGGAACCGATAACAAGTTAAATGACGCATTAAAGTGAAAATGTCCAAAAGTGCAGATTCGCGGTTTTGGCTTTGTGCCGACGATATGGCGTTTTTTATAAAAAAATTAAAATTAATTTTTATGAAATAGTTACAAGTGTAGAATGAAAGTAATTCAACTTACAAAACAATACACATATCGGAGTTAAAGTTATTTTGCAATCCTATTTCTGCAACATGTTCAAACCATCCAACATTTGCAGGTGATTTTTTTTTCAGCATTTTTAAGAAAACTTAATTTTAGTATAAATTAATATCTAATTTTAATTAAATAAAGCTTGTATGATCACTTTTTAATTCATCAAATTATACGAATTTACAAAGAAACTTGGAAAAAATCAAACAAGTCCTTCATATATTAACAATTTTTTTAAAAAGTGTCCATGTCAAAGTCAAAGTCACCCGCCAGGCCAAAATCACCCGGTTCTACGGTAATGTAGTACTTGAATGTTGCGCCTAAAAAATTTGAAGACCGATGTTTTGTTTAAGACAAACTCAAATTTTTTTTATGGTGCTAGAGAATTTATTTTGACGTTCAAAAATGATTATCGCCAGTGATAAGGTTACAGAACAAGAACACTGGTACTGATCTCAAAATTGTGCTATTTTTCGAAGAAGAGAGGGAAAATTTTCCTCACCGTGACAAATTTAGTCCCAAAGGTTTCTTTGGGCATAAAAATGAGTTTTGTATCTGCTAACTTAGTAAATCTTTCAATACCTATAAAATATTTTAAAACTTAAATGAAACTCGTCAAACATTACAAATAACTAAACCAAACAACCTTCTCTCCCAGCACCTGTCGCCCGGAGCCTCGCAACGGTTAAGGCCGCGCGCCCCCGCTGGGTACACCCAGTGGCGTAGATGGGATATGGGGAGGGGATGGATCTAGTTCGCTCATTCTTTCTAAGTTTCAAAAATAAAAAAAAAAAATAACAAAAAACTAGACCTTATTGAATTCCTTTGTATGCCAGAAAAAAATTATATTTTTTAAATACATTATAGGTATATACGCATTAATTTGAATATGAAACAAAATAATGATTGATATAGAAAGTAAAATAATATTAATTTAAAAAATATATCACAAATCCAGTTTTTTGTTTTTTTTTCGATAAAACACTAATAACCTCATCTGTTGTTATAGATATTTTGCGATGAATACCTAGAGCAGCCAAACCACTCAAACGGTCCTGGAAACATCCCAAGCTTATCACAATGTTATTAAAATGTATTGTTTTTATTCTCTTTAAACTGCAGAAAGTTCTTTCGGGAGTTGACGCGTAAACATTTCTTCGGAGCAGCTATCGAGCGCTTCCAATGAGTTCTTAGAGGAAGTATTATTCCTTTGGATCAAGTTTTTTATTCTTCATGAATAGAAGATTGACCGACAGCCAAATATGTTTGGTAAAACTCAACAGTTTTATTAAATTTTTTAGCTGCTTTGTCAATTTCAGACCAAGAATCGTTGAATCTTGTAGCACAGATAATAAATTATAAAATAAATAAAGTAATAAATGCTTCTAGTATGTTTTCATGGTTTGTACATTTTTCTCCAAGGTCCATTACATAGAAATCGAGGAAAGGATTGAAAACAGTAACACGAAAATATTCTTCTGTACTTTGAACCGAAGGGTTCGAACGATTTTTTTGTCGCTTCACTATTTTCTTATGTTTAACGTCAATGTCAAGGACTTCAGCTATTTGTTTTGCATCTTCAAACACTTTCAAAAATGAGTCGCCTTTTGTCCGTTTCATTTTAAATTGATCTCTTAAATCATGGGCGAGATCTATAGTTTTGACCAAGTCATAATTTACTCTTTGAAACTCACGACTTAATGGCGACGAGAGTTGGTAAACCATACTTCTAACCTTAAAGCTAATCAAGAACTCGAAATCCAAAGCGTTTTTTAGGTTCTTTGCGTTATTTCCTATGTTCTTATTTGGTCGAGTCTCGAACACAAACCGAAATAGCTCCTCAAAATTAAATGATGAAGTGAAAAATGATTTGCCGAAATAATAATTTCTTTCAGATGAAGTAGACTTTGTTAATGGAATAACTAAAGCTAAAAAAATGGTAATATTAGGGATCCCAGCCGAACAGCTTTGATTTTGATAATTTTTTTTTTCATACGTAAGTAATTAAAAATACTTTAATCTCTATAGGTTAAAAATTGCTGCTTTTGTCGTATTGATTTTTAAATTTAATTGAAGATTTTTGTGAACAAAAAAATTTGTTTTCAAAAACGTTGCTTAAATTTTATAAATGCCAAACGATTGTCTAGGAAAATCTTCTTCTTCCTTTCTCCCGGCGCTGTTATGATCTCGATGTCGAGGGAATCATAACTATCCCACGTATCTGCTTCACACTAGTGATCCGCCTGTGGGGTTCGCCGGGTTGACCTCAGAAATCGGCGGCAAGCCTCCCGGTTTTGTATTGTTCCATTTCTAAGGCCCACTGAATGCTGGTGTTTTTGCATTTGATTGCACCAGGAGTTTTTGAGCCTACCTTTCTTTTTATTTCGTGTTGGAACGTTATATGATATTGCTTTTTTGACGGGGTTTCTGAGGATTTCTCCTTTAAACATGCCAATACCAACTGAGTCGGTCGTGTTCAATTTTTTGGGAGATGGTATTTTCAACATGAAGGCTTCCTCGGATCTTCGTGCTTCTAATTCTATCAAGCTTTGTTACTCCACAACTGCGGTGTAGAGGCTTCCTTTCAGTTTAGGGGGCATTTTTCGATTACAGAAGATAGCAGAATTTTCCCGCCACTTCATCCACCCTGCGCTTACGCTAAGATTAATATCGTCATCACAAGTTGTTTCACTATTTACCATAGACCCCAGATATTTGAACTTTTCACACTTGGAAAGCACTACTCCCTTCAAATAAATGTCAGGAATATGCCTGTGTGGATCAGTAAAATGGGCAGCAAAGGTATTCTGTTTTTTTTAGCGCTTATGCGGTGCCCACTTCCTTCTAGAACATCCACCCATACAATCATACATCAAATGCTTATTGCAGCGATTTCGGATCTTCACTTATGATGCTCCACCGTCACTTTGCCTTCAAGCATGTAATCAAGAACAGTAATAAAGAGCAGAGGACTCAAGACGCTTCCCTGGTGTGATTTCAAATTCTTCGGTGACTCTAGCTTCACATCTTACTTTAGTAACTGCTCCATCATACATGTCCATAATTATCCGCTCATAGGTTTCCGGAACTCTTCGTTGTTGTCGATCGAATGCTTTTTCAAAATCAACCAATACCGCGTGCAAATCCTCCAAGGAATCTCGATGTTTTTCCTAATGATTCTGATTTTCTGGGTTGCATCTGTGGTTGATTTACCCGAGACAAACCCGCACTGGTCATCAGATAGCTTTATTATTTTCGCAGTCGGCTACCCAAGACTCGCACAAAGATCTTCATGGTGTGTGATATCAGCTAAATCGAACAATAATTATCCCAGCTTCGCGTATCACCAAAATATTGGAAGAAAGTAACTTTCCCTCCATTGATTAGGCATGCGATCACCTCGTATAAGCTTGGAAACAAGAATCATGAGCCATCTAGACCTGATGTTTCCCATCTTTTTCCAAAACTCTGAGGGTATTTCGTCTGGCCCAACAGCTTTTCCCTTTTTGGAGTATTAAAACAGCCTCACTAAATTTGAAGCTATTGAAAAGTGTAGCCTTGGAACTTGTTTATTTAGAAGTTCATCACAATACTGTCGCCACCTGTGGAGGATTTCGTCGTTTTCCACAAGTAGTTGGCCTTGAGCATTGTTAATGAACTTTGGCGAACAGATCTCCTGAGCATTTCTTCTTCTTTGAGCGGCTATTTTGAAGATGGGTGCACCTTTATTCACGTTTTGTCGGAGCTCCTGAATAGCATCTAGCTCCCGATATAGGTGTTCCGTATTTTTAGTTTGAATTTGGGCCCATTTCTTCTTCGCTTCTTTCTTGCAGTTTCTATATTCCACTTCAAGGCGTGACTTTTTCTCTGTATTATTAGAGGAGCACTTCGACCAAGGTTTGAAAGCCATTTTCTTTTTTACTTACAACTGCTTAAGCTTCATCCTCCCACCACCATGTTTCTTTGCCTTGTTGGTTGGGTCCTTTTGAACCCCTAACAGTATTTTGGCTTTTTCTATGCAAGTTCGCTGTAGGAGATCCCACATACTTTGTGCTGTACTCTCTTCATTTTGAAATATATTGGTGTTGTTATACGAATAGTTTTGCGAAATAAAAGCTTCGCCTTTTTCCTTATCCAGATTATACCATTTGATCTTCCCAAGAATCTTTGTCTGTTTGCTGTCGTTCACTGCCTCCATAAAAGAATTCTGTCAGTTGGAGACCCGAGGTTTCATGAAACTAGATACCAAATGGTAATCAATCTGGGTCTCATTTCCACCACTGCTGCTGTGGCTTTGTTTGATGAACATGGTATTTAGTACGATAAGACCGTATGTTTTGAACGAGCTCAGGATATCTTCACCAGGAAGTTCCTGATGCTGTATCCGAGGCCTATATGGCAATCTTCATAGTCTTCGTTTGATTTCCCGACATGTCCATTTAAATCTCCGCCCACGAACAAAAACTCTTCTTTTGGGATGTCCTTAAGCAGGTTGTGAAAATCTAGCCAAAATGCATCTTTTTCCACCTGCTCACATCCAATTTGGGGAGCATGCAGTGGCAATATTCCACAACTTTCCTTTTGTGGCCAGAAAATTTACAAAAATAAATTCATATTTGATTACGAAAAAGTTTGAAGACCATTTTTTCAAAAACTCTTCATTAAATTTAGTGTGTTATTTTAAATATTGTAGGCGTTGCCGTTGTGTTCAAAATATTTTTTTTTGTTTGTTTTTTGTCTGGATATGTTGAACAATTTTTGATCCCAATAGGGGGAGGGGGGGTAATATATCCCCCTGATCCCCCACACTATCTACGCCACTGGGTACACCCATTTTGTTTGTTTGTACCTAATTATTTTTTTTTTTAAATTTCTTTTTTAATGCTTTGATATGTAAATCTTCTACTCCTACATTTTGCTTTCAGTATTAATTCGAGGTTTGACCCTTATTTTACTGGACTAGTACATACTTTACGAATCAGTCCCACAAAAGAATTAAAAAGAGTATATTGAATCAATTTGGGAATTTGGCGTATCTATTGGTCAAGCAAAACCAGAATTAAAAAAAGGTCTAACCGTTAATGCACGGTAGACAAGTCTTTTTTTATGCGGAATTTTTAGTGTATAGGATAAGTGGCAATAAATCCTAACAACATAACCCAATTTTCGCTGTAAGCATATAAAGTTTAATGTTTTTTTTACAAATGCTTCTTAGAGCAAAAGTATTTACATAATCTAAAATATAATAATATGTGTATTATGATGTCAGTTACCACAGCATAAGTTGAGCACATTCTTTTTTTTTTATAGGGGCAATTCACGTTACATTCACAAAAATTTCCAACACATAAATAATTTTTTTTTGTCAATTTTAATGTAAATTGATCCGAAATTACTATCCATGAATAGAGCATAACTATTACTTTCATAATTAACTAAAAAAATTTACTTTATTTTTAACATTTGCTTGGGAAAAATAAAAGTTTGATGGTAACTCACGTTACAAAAATCGGACACGAATTTTATGAGTCCGACAGTATGAAGTTTTTATGTGAAATTAAGAATCTTTATTTGTTTTTAATGAAGATTCCATACATAAAAAATTACAAGCTTTTAATATAAGTGACAAAACGAAACATTTTTTCAATATTTCGAGGAAAAATTTTAAAATATTTAGGTAACTCACGTTACATTATTTTGGTAACTCATGTTACCTGTGATTTGTAGTTGTAAATTTAAAGAAAAGATGCATTTTCACTAAATTTTTTTTTAAATCGAATATTGTGTAACGAAGCTTGCTTAAATGTTAATTTATTTAACCAATAACGAGGGGGTGTTGTCATCGTCACTATTAGACTCATCATGTTTTTAGTTTCCTTGTTTTTCCGTCATTTTCATCTGAAATTCTTCTGTTTTTGGCAAGCTTATGCTATAAAAATGCTTTAAGATTATTTAAACTCCCTGAATTTTTGTGTCTATCCATAAGGGAATACAACAAAGAATCTCTTCTTGCAACTTGCAAAAAGAGTTGACGTTTGTAAATAGAAACTTGCTAATAAAAAAAGTAAAAAAGACTGCATAATTTGTTCAAAATTCGTGTCCACTTTTTCATGGAATTACCCATAGGAAGTCTGAAAACTGAAAAGTCGTCTAAACACTCAAATTTTGAGATAGACGTTTAAAAGCAACTGCAATCGTTTTTCTACCTCGAGTTCTATATATGTACGCAAATCGTTCTTCAACCCTCCGTTTAGAATATATTCAATAAACAAATTTTGCATTGAAAAATTTAAATTCCCCTTAAATCCCAAAAAATCATTTTCAAAAATTCAAACTGCTGTCGTTTTTCCACCTACGAACATATACCCAAAATCATCGTTTGTCCACAATCCGTTTAGGAGATATTCCAAAAAGAACTTTTTTTATAGCAAGTCTCATACAAAATATCATGTTTTCTAAAATCCCCAAAACATATTTTTTTTTTTCAAAAATTCAAATTATGGGCGAGCAGAGTCCGGGAAGTGGGTGGGTTGAGTTTTTAATGGTACAAAATGGTATATCTCGATTTCCGGCAAAACTACAAGTCCTGTGGAAAAAAGTTGTATTGCAAAGTTGTAGGTAATAAAAAGATCTACAAAAAATAAATTTATCACATAACCTCAAAATTTAGGTGAAAAATTAAAAATTTTGCTGGAAATCGAGATATACCATTTTTTATAATTAAAAACTCAACCCACCCACATCCCGAACTCGGCTCGCCCGTAATTTATTTTTCCTCTCATTTTATCATATTCACCTTCTTTTCCAATGGGTTTTATCTACTATGATTTTTTTTTACTTTTTAATGTTTTTGAAGGCTTCGGCACTGATCTATGAAGCGTTTATTTATTTCAAACAATCATAATTTACAAGAAAAAGCTAAAAAATTACCTATTTTTCTTTTCCCATTATATTAATTTTTTGACGTGATAACGTCTTATGCCGTTTTCTATTGACTTTTGAGATTTTTGTGTAAAATTCTCAGATTTTCCACTGCAAATAGAATATGAAATCTAGTAATTGTGTGTGAAATCTGTGCGAATAAAAAAAATAAAACAACAACAAATGTTCAGACAAATGTCAAACAGAGGAGTGTGTGTGAAAGTGCGTGTGTTTGTATGCGTGAATCTTGATAAAAATCCAGAATCAGATTCTTGAATCTCAGATTCATTTTTTTGTCATTTTTTTGAATCTCAGGACGCAAATAGATCATGAAATCTGAGATTTGAACACTATTTCCCCTCTTCACCCCCCCTTTCAGCTGTCAAATTCACAAATCTCATTCTGAGATTCGTCAATAGAAAACGACATTATAAATCGATGAACCAAGTGACGCCATTTTCTCCCGTCCCACTTGAAATTTTTAGCAGTGCAATTCAATTCAAAATTTAAAAAAAAACTTAGAGATACAAAAATTTTCAATAGCTTATTTGAAAGATATTAATCTAAAGTTGAATACCAATAAAGGAATTTTAAAATTCTGTCATTTAATAGGGTAAATAAGGGTAAACAAAATTGAAAAAAGTAGCTATTTTCTAAACGCAACGTTGTAGAAAAATGAATTTATTTTATCGATAGATAAATTTATTGTAAAGCCTGGTACGCTGTTCGCGCTAAGTTTTCTTAGACTTTACAATAAATTTATCTATCGATAAAAAAAATTTAAGCCGAGATAAAATTCCCACACAAGTTATCGATAATTTGTATGGGATCCATTTTAGCTCAGATAAAATTTTTCGATAATTTGTATGGGAGCTAAAATTTAGCGCGAGCTGTGTACCAGGCATAAGGCTGACAATAGTATTGAAAAAATTCTAAAAAATTTCAAAACCAAGTTATAAATGGTTTTTTTAAACTAAAACAGGGGGTAACCTTTGACAAATTAGTGATTTTAAGGTAGTAGAAATTTTTTTTGACAATTTTAAAAACGTCATTCGAAAGATAATAAAAAAAAGGTTAGGGGTCTGTTACGGATTTGTCTCTGCGTTTTGAAATATGAATTTTTAAAAACACCTACTTTTTCTGGCGTATTTTCGGGCCAGTTTTTATTTTTTTAAAATTTTTGTAGCATTTAAAAAATCTCAAACTTATAGAAGTCTATAACTGTGCGCATGCATGCACAAGAAATTGCTATTTTAAAATGATTTTTGATTGAATAACTTGAAAAACAAGTTTTTTTGTCCCAAGTTTTTTGACCATTTTTAACCGTTTTTTTATTTTTATCTTTTTTCTTCAAAAGATAAATAAATTAAATTTATAACGTAGATAGATAATAGACAGGACTATATTTTTGCAAAATTTCAATCAATTTTGAAGTCCCAATTTTGAGATAACGGTAAAATAATGTTCTATTTTTCAACACATTCTTTCCTTTGATCTAGTTAATATAATTTAACTAGTTTGATTTAATTTAAAATAATAAGCTTTCACATGATATTTTTTACTGGTTGTTATTGAAAAAATTATTTAATAGCATGAGAACATAAAAATAAATGTTTTTTTTTTTTTTGCTATTTTTGATGAAAACTGATTGAGTTCAAAAAATACTAGCTCTTTTTGAAAAAGTCGCACAGATATGGGCGATATAAATATTTTGAGCTGAAATAATAGATGGTGTAAAATTTATCACAACAAAAACATTACTGTTAAAAAAAGAGCCAAGTTCTCCTATGTTGAAATTATGCTAGCACAAAAAGTACTGAAATGTTAAAGTGTACAAAGTTCTAAAGCTTGGCTTTAAATTTATATAAAAAAAATGTTGGCTGTTCCCTTGGCAATTTTACTTTAAATAACCGATTTTTAAAGCTACCTATTTGAAAAATTGCCAAGTAAACAACAAAAATTTTATTTATACAAATTTAAAGCCAAGCTTTAGAACTTTGTACACTTTAACATTTCAGTACTTTTTGTGCTAGCATAATTTCAACATGGGAGAACTTGGCTCTTTTTTTAACAGTAATGTTGTTTTGTGATTTCACTTCTTTTTGCAAGGTTTTGCTGTAGAGCTTTAAATTATCTACATTTTATACCTCAACAGTTTTTTTGTACAATGCACGGTTCTTGCACTATAGCTCATAAGACTCGAGTTAGACTCTTAGGGTATGAAAATTGTATTTTTACTCCCAACACTACAAAAGCAAATCTTAGGAGGGGAAAGGGCGATTATCTATTGTTTTGGTTTACCATGAACCCAAAAAGTGCAAATTAAGCCCAAGCACAGAAAATATTTTTATTTTTGTCGACCTGTGTTATTTTAACACTTTTTGCGCATTGTAGAAATTAAATAAAAATGGTTATCAAGGGGCACGGTAGTGCCCAGCCAAGTTCTCTAGCAACGTTGGCACTACACCCTTATTTACAAGAAAGAACTCAGGCCATTTTCGACCCCCCTCTAACTTCCACACCAAAGAAGCTAATAATCATTTTTAACAAAAAAAACAAAACCGACTTCCATGGATCAAAACTGGGTTTTATGGTTTTTAAAATAGTTCCTATGGCTAAAAGTGAACGAAATTGAAATGGGACCACACTGCAGCCACCAGCTTTCCAATGCAAAAAGAATTATCAAAATTGGTTCACTCAGTCCAAAGTTATGAGCTAACAAACATAAAAAAAAAAAAAAAAAAAAAAATACAGACGAATTGAATACCTCCTCCTTTTTGGAAGTCGGTAAAAACTCAAACTCGCTACATTTGTTGAGCTGGTCAAAACCAAACTCCTCACAAAATTTCAGCCTCTTACGATGAGTAGTTTCTGAGATATAGAGCTTCAAAAATCGCAAAAACCGTAACTGACTGACTGACTGACTGATTCACTCACTCACTGACAGATCATCAAAATTATGGAGAACTTCCCGTTAACGTAGAAACTTGAAATTTTACACGGTGATAGGACTTGTGGTGTATACAAAGAGAAAAATTGAGATTTTCAATTCAGGGGGCGTCGCATCCACCCATTTCCGCTGAATTGTCATTAAATATTATAGAGCACTTCTGATTATCTTAGATCCTTGAAATTTGGTAGAATGGTAGAGATGGTAGTTTGTACAAAGGAACAAATTTTAAATTTGAGAATTTCAGCCAGAGGGCGTGGCAATCGCCCATTTCCGCTGAATTTTCATTAAATATTATAGAATCTTGAAATTTGGTAGAATGGTAGAGATGTTAGTTTGTATAAAGGAAAAAATTTAAAATTTGAGAATTTTAGAAACGGGCCGTAGCAACCGCCCATTTTCACTGAATTTTTATCAAATATAGAGATTTTCAATTCCACAGCCATACCTTGCAAAAAGTATTGAAATCACAACAAAAACATCACTGTTAAAAAAAGAGCCAAGTTCTCCTATGTTGAAATTATGCTGGCACAAAAAGTACTGAGATGTAAAAGTGTACCAAGTTCTAAAGTTTGGGTTCAAATTCGTATCAATAAAATTTTGATTGTTTACTTGGCAATTTTTGAAATAACTTTAAAAATCGGTAATTAAAAGAAAAATTGTCAAGAGAACAATCAAAATTTTATTGATACGAATTTGAACCCGAACTTTAGAACTTGGTACACTTTTACATCTCAGTACTTTTTGTGCCAGCATAATTTCAACATAGGAGAACTTGGCTCTTTTTTTAACAGTAATGTTTTTGTTGTGATATTCCTTAGAAGAAATATTTGGCTTTTTAATGGATTATTTTTTTTTTGTAAGCTTTTCAAATAAAAAAATTAATATAATGAGAAAAGCAAAATAGGTATTATTTTTTTTGCCCCACGGAACTAAAAAAAAATAAATAACAATACCTACCACAAATTTTTTTATATTTTTTTTTGTCTTTATTTTAAGAAAATGTATGGAATTTATTTTTTTTGTTTGGTAGGTACTATTCAAAATTTCTATTGAAAAAAACAGATAGTCGACAAAATTTTAAATTTTAAGAAAATTTGAAAGTTCTTCACAAACTAAGCTAAAAAATTTATTAAAAAGCGGAATCACTTTCTGTAAAATGATTTCGAAATTTTTGACTTGCAGCTGCAAATAGGCAATGAGTTCTAGACTTATAAACAAAAAAATTTAATTAAAATAATCCCGTAGTTATTTGTTTTTTTTTTTTTTATTGAGTTTATGAGATTTGTTATTTTTTTATTTTAAAAAAAGCTCTCGAAAGGTCGCTTGCGCCGTCTAACAGTGATTTTTACAAAACCCGCTTAATTCTTACAGGTCTAGTACGGCAAGCCAACCATGCGGTACGCGAAAAACCCCATAGTTTGTATTTATTCTGTTTTTGTTGATTCAAGTTGTTTAGATGAATATCTCAGGATAAGGAAACGGATTGCACATTATAGGTATCTGTGCTTATTTCTTACATCTTGTTTCTTTCCTACATACAATCTTACGTGGGAGCCCCGGAGCAATGCACCGCTTGCCCCAAGGTTATGTACATTGTACACCCCTGGGGCCCCAAACTTTCAAATAGTATGATTTAGGGCCTGCACTTGTTAAACGGGCCCCTGTTCTTTAGACATGCGACTGTTTAATATTTGAAATTTTTATTTTTAGTTGCTTTTTACACGTTCTTCATGTATTTTTAATCTGTAACTATGGGGTAGCTGAGGGCCCGGGTGGCAATCACCAAATCGGTTATATGGCCAGTCCGAATTTGTTCCTTGGTAGTCTTTGCATTCTTTTGCATTCTTTCGCATTCTTTGGAATTCGTTTGCATTCTTTTACTCTTTAGGTTATTAGCACCTATACCAAACGTATAGATTTTACTAAGATGGTGATCAATATAACAAAATGATATAAATTTTAAATTCTGTAAATAGTTTCCTTTGCATTCAGTGTCTAAGGTCTTAACAAACAAAAGCAAAAAGAAAATAATCATTTTTATCAAAAAACAAAACTGACTTCCATTTATCAAAACTGGATTTTATGGTTTTTCTAATAGTTTCAATGACCAGAACTGAACGAAATGGGACCACACTGCAGGCACCAGCTTCCCAATACAAAAAGAATTATCAAACCTTGTTCACTCAGTCCAAAATTATGAGGTAACAAACACAAAAAAAAATTAAATAAGTCGGTAAAAATTCAGGACACACTCGAAGCTATTTGATTGTAAAACATTTTTTTTTTTTTTTTAAATATCCTTTAGTTTCTAAAACAGAGCTTTTCAAAGCTGTATTTTAAAATTGACTTTACCTATTATTCTATTCTGAACGCCTCACATGTGATAGTTTTTAAAAAATAACAGATATATTTAAAAAAAATCAATATTATCTACGGGTAAAAAACAATACAAAAAAAAACTTAGAAACAAACTCACTTTTTATAAGAATCTGCGTAGAGTGTATTACATATACATATCCTTTATTTGTTAATCGTTATATTATTTATTTCAGACTTAAAAAAAACATTCTTTTTTTTTTCTTGAAATAGCTTTGCTGGATGTATTCAAATAATAAATGAGGAACTGACCCAATTGAGCAAATTGTTAGATTATTCGAAGAGAAGCCGTTTATCTTTATTAAACTGTTTCCTGTATATGTATAGGGATTGAGGTCGTCCACTCAATTTATACCTTCCATGTGCGCACCCATGTACCAGCTTTCAATTCATCCTTTAACTGTCCATCAATTTGTGTTTGTTCGGCGCCATTTGTTAGTAGACTGTCTAACTTTTGAACCATTCCGAAGTTGATTTTAGAAGTTAGCTGAAAAACTGCCTTCGCTTTGAGTTGAGAGAGTGCTTAATCAACTGACTCTCCTGTTTTTGACTCTTTCCTAAAGCATAACACAAATACAAAATTGGGAAATATTGATTTACTGACATCGAACATCGGCAGTTCTCTGGAAAAACTGATGGTCCACTTTCCTGATGCTGCATTCGACTTAACGGCAAGGAAATATGCGCCCATATAAAAATAAACCTTCATAAAAAAACAAGCAGAAAAAATGATGATTTTAAGCAATATTCCAATAGTAAGCAATAGTAAAGGGTGACGAATATGCGGTGCCGAACCTGGGACTTTTGCCGCCCCATGCAAATTCAGCTTTGGCGCCACAAACTAAAAAAAAAAAAAGAAAATCGTACAAATTAATATTAATTCATTCTTCTTCAATACGATTCAGCATGTCTTTTTCAATGGAAATTGTTGCCAAGGCTGTTAATCGCTCTTCAGTCATAGTTGAGCGTAAATATGATTTTTTCATTATTTTAAGTTTTGGAAAACTAGCTTCCCCTGTAGCAACACTTACAGGAAAAGTTAAGAGAATTTTTAACGCAGTTGTTAAATTTGGATACAATTCAAGCAAATGGTTTGAAGCTTAATTTTTAAAATTGATAGCGGTTTGCGATCAGTATGATTTGACGTTTAATTGAATAATATTCATTTCACTAAAGAGAACCCTAGCTATCACAACTTTTTGAACTTCATCGTCAATTCTTGCTGTTAAAATTTTTTCAAGTTTTTTCGCAATCCTTAAAGTCAACATTACTTGAAATATCGCAGAGAAAACCGAAGTTTTCGTTCAGATATTGATAGTGTCCAAAACACTCGTGACTCGTCGAGAGAAGATACCGTCATCTCGATTACGTGGTAGAAGAAATAAACTTTAAATTTTAATTTTGGATCAATTGATTGAGATTATTATAAATTATAATTTATCTTTGTAGCAATATCTAAAGCGTTCTTGTAGGTATAATGCCTCAAATAAATTTGTAATTTATTTAATTCATGAATCGCTGTACAGTGAGAAATAATTCTTATAAATATTACAGGTTAGATTGAATGAAAGATTATACAGTACTAAAGTTAAACTTAAATCAATTATTATAATTTTATATTCATAATAATTTTAATATTAGATTTTATATTCACATATTTAATGAGAAGATTCAAATGAAATGTACGAAAAGATTAGAGTTCAAAACAGTTTTTGTTCAATTTTATTTCTAAATGATAAAGGTAAATGATTCCATATTGATACAGCATAAATGAAAAACAAAGTGATGTTTTCGGGGGAGACACCCCCTAGATCGAAAGCTTAGGGCCTAAATAAGGGGAATTTTAGGAGGCCATTAACCCGTGCCTCCAAGGTCATGCTTTCCCCATACAAATTTTTAAACTTTTAACTCCTACATACATTTTTTTTTTCTCACGAGTTAAATCTCAAATCTATTGAGCTATTGCATAGATTTTAACGCAGGCCTGGCATGGGGAGCGAACCAAGAAATTTCGTAACGAAAAATTATTACAACACACACTGTCATGAGTATTTTTACTTGCGATATATCGTCACGTGAGTTCTTATTTGTCCTATAAACCAAAAACTTAACTTTTCAGGAGAGCGTTTTTAAACTTCAAGGTGGTGGTTTACTTATTTTTTTGAGCATAGTCACAGTGATTTGTATGTTTCTTGAAGGTTTAGATATTTTATCAACTATACATAAAGCAATCTGCAGTTTTTGGTTTTTCAATATTGATTTAATTGAGTTTTAAAAAAAAGTAGTAAAATGGTCATAGGACACCTGTTCATACAGTTACAGACACATGAAAAACAAAAGCTAAAAATGTATTTTCCATTGGAAGTTGTATTAGATATAGGACACAAAAACAGAAAAATAGGAAACCTAAAATTTTGATTGAAATCGAAACTCAATACATTCTAATTTTTGAGTTTAAAAACTTAAACGAAAATATTATACAAGGGTTTTAGTTTAGAGACAACTAAATTTATATGTCTTAAACATAACTTGATTTCCCTTTGTTCAATTCATACTTTTAATTTCAAGAAAAATGTATTTTTCTTTTAAGAACTGAACAAAATTTGCTGTGTAGATACGTGGTTCACGCAGAAACGGGACGATATGGATGATGTCCTTCTTTTTTTCATTAGAGATGGTTACCTTAGCACTTAGCAACGATACTTTTGGCAATGCAATCGCTTCAAAATTTGAGTATTTCGCCTCTTCCTAAGAGGAGCTATTATGGGGACTTTAGTCATTTTGTGTGAAAAATATAGCTTCATTGGATATAGGACATTTAAGTACAAATTTTGCATAATTATAAAGCCAGTATTTATCCTATTGCATACAAAAACGTACATATATAGGACAAATAAGCATAAATTTCATCGAAAAAACTTGGTTTATAGGACAAAATCATTTTTTTTATCTCGAAAACTAAGAAAGATAGGACGATTCTGATTGCAGCAATCGAAAGAGCGTGGTCGAAAATATAAGATGGCACCTATAACTCATTTTCGGCAAAAATGGTCTGTAGGACAAATAAGAACTAACGTGACGATATGTAGGTACTATACAGGGTGTCCCAAAAGTTAACGTCGAAACGAAAACGGTAGATAGGGTAAGTGGTGACAGTTATCAGAAAAATAATAAAAAAAATTGCAGCCATATATTTTGTGAGTTATGGGCATTTGAAAAAAAGTCAAAAAGTCTCATTTTTTTCTTTTGTTAAGGAACCTTGAATAACCCTGCTACCAACTGCATTTAAAAATTTTAACTCAGCTGCATCAGTTTTAAAGCAAATATTACTTTTCTGTCCAACTAAGTACTAAAAAATTTAACATGACTCTAATTCAATGAATCGTAGTGTAAAAAAAATGCTCTACGATTTTTCGGCAAGTTACCTTAAAATTTGGTGTGTTCAATTTTATTTTCAAAATGGTATAACATTGTTGAGAATATTCCATAAATAACCGAGATAAAAATATTGTTCTTAAGAAATCCGACTTTTTTATTAGGTAATTTTTCCATATTATTTAAGTTTTTGTATTCTGAAAGGTTCTGAAAGGGTACAAAACTTAAATAATATGGAAAAATTACCTAATAAAAAAGTCGGATTTCTTAAAAGAATAAATTTTATCTCGGTTATTTATAGAATATTCTCATCAATGTTATACCATATTCGATTTCAGCAAAAAAAAATTGGAAAATAATAATTGGAAAAGTTTTTTTTTTAGTTTTTTGAAAAAAAGTTTCCAAAGCGATATATTTAAAAATGCAAATTTTAGGACCTCAATTTTTTGAAACAATGTTTAGAACACTTTTTCAAATTTAAAAAAAATATAAAAACTTAAAAAATCGAAAAAAGGAGGGCTAGAATTTTTTTTTGTTTTTTGCCTAACTTTCGAAATATTGAACTTAGAGGTCCAAAAATTGGGAACATTGTTCGGAACAACTTTTTAAACCCGGAACAACTTTCAAAATTTCAATTTTCGAAAAAAAGGGGGCTAGGTCAAAAATGGTTTTTTTTTTGGCTCTGAAACCTCGATTATTGAAAATTTTTCAAAACAAATTTGGAACATTCCGGAACCAATCGGGAACAACTTTCAAAAATAACAATTTCAAAAAAAGGAGGCTAACTTCACACACTCTGAGGTCTGAGGTGACATCATATTTTACACAATTACATATTTATAAATCTAATATTTTAAATAATTGCTGAATAGTTAATTGCATTATTTTTATAAAGGAACTTGATAAAAAAAATATTTTTTTTATAATTTGGAACAGTTTGTAAACAAAGAGTTCTTCGGCGATTCAGAGAAATTTTACTTTGAGTTACTACAGTCTTGTAATACTTGTGCGATATATTATTAATACAGTCAAATAAGGAAAAAAAAGGGGTAAATCTCGGAATAAATGTTAGTAGAAATTTTTTTTGCTCAATATCTTCCTTTTGCCATTCTATAACATATCTCAAAAGTCTAGAAAAATCTCATGTCCGCTTGTCGCGATTTCAAGGTCAAATCGCGAAATGGAGATTTTCAAAATTAGCAAAAATAGGCTATGGTATTATATACACATATGATACATGATTTCAATGTATTTTTTAATGCTGATTCCAAAAAATCTAAAATCAAGACAATCTGACGTCTCTGGAAAAAGTTATACCTGTTTTTCATCTGTCAACTCATATTATTATAACAGTTACAAACTTACTGCGGAAAAACCCTTAAAAATTATGGTAGATGAACCAAATTTTGCATGAAGATTTTAGAATCCATCATTATTAAAAATCAAAACAATCCATTACAAAAAATATATATACCTACGAAATAATGGTATTTTTTGATGGAGGGGCAAATTTTAGGATATGCACTAAAGAAGATTCTTGTTCATGTTAGGAATAAGTGCTAATAGGCTAATTTTTTCATTTTAATCTTTGTTTGGATATTCTTTAACTACCCTCAAAAATCTAAAGAAATCTCATGTCCGCAAGTCCTAATTTTCTTGCTTTGAAGATAAGGTGCAGATATTAAAAAATTGAAAAACTACACTTCAGATATTTGTGTCAGATCAACATGAATAAGGTGCATTACTTTTCAGGGATGGTCAGGTTGAATTGTTTGTGAGTTTTGTTGGAATAAGTGTTAAAAAATACCATTAAATCATGTCGCTTATGTTGGTATACATATAAAAATTTAAACTTTTCTTATTAATTTTTTAAAATCTGCACCTTATTTTTAAACCAAGAAAATTAGGACTTGCGGACATGAGATTTTTTTAGATTTTTGAGGGTAGTTAAAGAATATCCAAACAAAGATTAAAATGAAAAAATTAGCCTATTAGCACTTATTCCTAACATGAACAAGAATCTTCTTTAGTGCATATCCTAAAATTTGCCCCTCCATCAAAAAATACCATTATTTCGTAGGTATATATATTTTTTGTAATGGATTGTTTTGATTTTTAATAATGATGGATTCTAAAATCTTCATGCAAAATTTGGTTCATCTACCATAATTTTTAAGGGTTTTTCCGCAGTAAGTTTGTAACTGTTATAATAATATGAGTTGACAGATGAAAAACAGGTATAACTTTTTCCAGAGACGTCAGATTGTCTTGATTTTAGATTTGGAATTTGGAATCAGCATTAAAAAATACCTTGAAATCATGTATCATATGTGTTTATAATACCATAGCCTATTTTTGCTAATTTTGAAAATCTCCATTTCGCGATTTGACCTTGAAATCGCGACAAGCGGACATGAGATTTTTCTAGACTTTTGAGATATGTTATAGAATGGCAAAAGGAAGATATTGAGCAAAAAAAATTTCTACTAACATTCATTCCGAGGTTAAACCCTTATTTGACTGGATTATATAGTGATATCATAAGGTGAAAACCTTTTAATGATTATTCGGTGAACCTCTAGTGTCTAGTTCCACTCATTCGATTTAAAAAATTTCAAAGTAGAGACTGTTCAGAAAAAGGTTAATTACTATTAACATGATGGTCAAATTACATATTTTGTTTTCGGTTGTGTTAGATCAGGAATTCAAAAATATGTACCTCGAAATCATGTATAATATAAGAGTTACAAAAACTCTAGTTAAAAATCTGTCTTAGTTTTTAATATGTACTATCTTTGGAATTTGGCTTTTTTCATAAAAAAAAATTACTTTTCAATATTGCCACTTTATTAATTACACAATTTTTAAACAAATAAAATTATTAATTTTATATATTTTGAAAATCTATTTTGAATACAAAAAATGCTAAAATGTAATCAAAAGTCTTAAAATAGCCCAGTGTTAAAATATGGTCATGACATCGCATTTTTCGCGGGACAAAATGTTTTTGATGGAATATGTTCGGGTGTATGTCCTCAACATGAAAGTCAATTTGTTGGGGTTTTAAGTGGTCGAAAGCAAACGGCATCTTATAAAAGAGGTTGGAATCGTTTTTATTTAAGAGCATTTTTAATCATTTAAACTAAAATTGACCAAGGACAGGCTAAGTTTGTCATAGTCCGGTCCGGGCTTGTCTCGCAAGGTGGGGCCAAAATTATATTTTTTCATATACATATCTAACTAACTTTTTATTTTTTTTGAAAATTCTTTGAGAACGAGTTGTACAAATTCGAATTATCTATAAAATGAGCCCTCAATCTTTATTGTTAAAGCAAACTAACGTTGAAGTTCAGTTTGCATTAGTCAAAAGTGAGAAAAACAGCAAGTTTGCGTCCTAATGTCGAATTCAAAAGTCTGGCTACTTTAATTTTAAACTTTATATGGTTTTTGGTGGGTTAAATAAAGTGAGTTTTCCACTCGATTTGAATAGTCTAAATTGACACTATTTTAGATTCTATATGTTAGAGTTTTTGCGACTCATTTCGGATTAAAAATCCATCATCAGGCGATGATAAAATAGAGACAATAATACCACCATTAATACATTTAGTCACTTTCATCAGTAATGTTTTGTTTCATCTGCTGTTATCAAAGCTTTAGTTAGGACCATAAGATCTAATGCGGCTCTAAACTGCAGAACAAATTTGAATAATATTTGTCAAGTAAGACTCTGCTGGGTTCCTGGACATAGCAATATAGAAGGAATGTAATAGTACACTAACTAGCTAAGAAAGGGTCAGAAGACTTCAGTAATTGCCCCTCCCGCCAAAACGGGGGACATAGACCCCCCCTCCCATAGTAAACAATGAATATTTTACCCCTCTACAAAATCTCATTATCAGTTCTTGGTGCTTGAGTTATCGTACTTTCCCTTCAAATCTTTCTGTTTTACTTGAGTAAAACTAAAAATGTGAAAAAAAGATAGATTAAAAGGGCCATACTTCGGTTAATTTTCAATGAAAAAATTTAGTGAGCACAGCATTTTGAAGGAAATTTAATCTTCTTTTTTTCTTTGGAGCAATGTTTTTGTCTATCTCAACCCAAAAAAAATGTACAACTAAAAAAGCAAAAAAACTCAAAAAATTGATTATGATTGTTTCGACTATTTTGGAATGGAATTTTTTTTTTCAATTTTTAAAAAACATTATTCCAATAGGAAATTTAATTCTCTACAAAAAGTTTTATGTGCAATATATCAAAATTTTGCTTGGTTTACGAGGTATATTGAAAAAACCAAAAAAGGGGGCTTTTGCACCCCTATCTTCAGTTTCCACCCTCTCATTTAATAGCACTCCGCGGTTTTATCTTCTTTTATAACCCATTGAACGATTCCTGCAATAAAAACCCGTGAACGTCTTAGTTCCTTTCTAAACGACATAATCAATAGCCTAGTAGGAGAACTGGACGATCTAGCTCAGGTCTCAATCTCAATTCTCAATGGTAAACAGAGAAAATACATTGAAAGTACAGTATGGTTCGTAAATGAGCCAGTCAATGTAAACCAATAGGTTAGGATCAACTTTTGCGACACTTCTTAGATAAGGGGATCACAATGAATCCCGTGTACCCAACAGCTGTGCTGTGCATACCAACCCATATGAACCTAACTCTAACCTAACCTCAACATTTTTAATATTGTACCTACAAGTCTAGTCTTCTCACTAATCTATTGCCTAGATTAAAACTATACAGAACCAGCACTCGTTTCTGGATATTTTACAATACATTATGCAGCCATACGTTGACTTCGAAATTCCGCTCAAATGGGTCTTCCAATAGGAAGAATAATAACCCAAAACACACCAAATACAGTCAATCAATAGTTTCAAAACATTAAGATTTAGGTCAAGGAGTGGCCTGCTAATTTCTCCCGATCGGAAACTGTTCCCTTTATTTTCAGGTGAATTTTTTTTTTTGATTATTGCTAAGCTAATTAGAAATAAATTAAATTCCATTCATACCCAGAGTTGGGTAATCGAATCGTTAATTACAATACATGTAATTACAGGGTAATTGCATTGTAATCAAATTACATTCAATTCAATTCGAAATGCAATTACAATTAAATTACCGTGTAATTTTATTGTAATTACATTATGAAATTACAAAAGTAATTGCATTGTAATTAAATATGTTGGTAATTTGAAAGTAATTACATTGTAATTGAAACTTTGTAATTAATTACTAAATTAAATTAAATATTTTATTTTATTCAAACGAAACAAAAACATTCAATAAATTAATTAATATTAGCTGGGTTTTATTACTCCCGTGATCCAGATCCTGCTTTTTTTGTAAGGCAAATAAAAACAATATGATTTGATCTGGATAAAACCCAGCTTTTATCATATTACACGAAAAGTAAGAATAAAATTACTGTTAGTTTATTTTTGCTTTAAGCGAAACAAACTTTCAACGTTTGTGTCCGATAACTTATTTCATCGCAAATGAAAAAAAGCCTTTCAATGGGAGCGACGATTGAAGTATTCTGTTGTACTTCAGGAACAATGGCTTTGCAACTTGCAACTTGCCACATGCAACTTGCCATATGCAACCTCCCACATTCACCTTGCCACATGCAACTTTCCCCATGCAACTTGCCACATGCAACTTGCCACATGCAACTTGCCAAATGTAAATTGCCACATGCAACTTGCCATATGCAACTTGCCACATGCAACTTGCCACATGCACTTGCCAAATGTAAATTGCCACATGCAACTTGCCACATGCAACTTGCTACATGCAACTTGCCACATGCAACTTGCCAAATGCAAATTGCCACATGCAACTTTCCACATGCAACTTGCCACATGCAACTTGCCGAATGCAAATTGCCACATGCAACTTGCTACATGCCACTTGCCACATGCTTCATGCCACCTTGCCTTTGCAAACTTTCTGTTCTATCATATAATTTATTATTGGAAGGGTATAGCCCGCTAGGATGGGTTTTTTTTTAGAATTTTAAGTTCTAATAGCGAAAATAAGTATCCAAAATATTTTTGAAATCAAGTGACGTTATCTGCCTCCAATTTTGTTTCGAAGTATTGACGTTTTCAATTTATTTAGCTTGATGGATTCTTTTTTTTTTTCATTTTCTTTTTAAAATTTTAAAATAAGTAGGTTTTGACATTTTTTCCCATTTTATTATTTGAATTCTATTCAAACAAAATATCAAAGTAGGCCGTTACCCACATTGGTAAAACACATTATGAGGTTATATTCTTTATTTTCTTCAGTTTAGTCGCGAATTTCAAACGTTTACAACTTATTTTACTTGATGCATTGTCGATTATTTTTAGACGTGCTAATAATGTGTCTTTGACTTTCTGTTTATACTATAACGTTATTTGAACTTTATAAAAAAAAATCAAAGTAGTCGGTTTCTCAAATTAACAAAAAAGGTCACTAAATAAATTCTTCATTAACTCTGTCAGTGTAGTCGCGAAATTTATTTATTACATAATGGAACGTACCAGAAACGGAAACTGGAAATGGCAGCCGCCATTGTCAGTGTCATTTTACAGGAATCAAAATTTCCCATTATTGATAAGAGTAAACTAAGAAGCAAAAATCATATAACAAGTCATCATATAAGTCAGGTGGTTGAAGGGTAGTTAAATCCGTCACAGAAGCATCAGCAACCTTATGTACAAAACAAGCACGTGAAGGATTTATAAATTCTAAGATTGTTTCTCGTAAATTAATGCCTAAGTTTGACAGCAAAAAGGATTTTTGTATAAATTAATGTAAATATTTATAAGCAATTATTTAAAAAGTTAATTTCAATAAATCCAATGCAATAAATAAATTTTTTTGTCGCATTTCTAACTTAAATTATTATTTAATTTAAGTTAGAAATGCTTTTTCATTTGAAGAATTGGAGGCAGAAGATGCTGTCTGAATGCAGTAAAATTCTGCTTGTTTATTCACAACATCATTTAGCAACTTTTTATCACTATTAGAATCAAAAACTAAGAACTTTTTTTTCTTTCATACAAATTTGACCCACCCTAAGCCCGACTCAGACAGCCCTACTCAATGCATAGCGCGACTCAAGATAGCCCGGCTCATCGCAACTCGTCTCAGATAGGCGTGTATATAGGTACCCTTTACACTCCTCATCTGCATCATCTTGCATCTGTGTGGTGTGGCATGTGGCATAGTTTTTTTGAAATGTTGAAGGTTTAGATTATGGTTTTATTTTGTTTTTACAAAATAATTACTTTTAAATTACAATTTTAATTACAATTTGTAATTTCATCTTTTTAATTACAATAAAATTACACGGTAATTTAATTGTAATTGCATTTCGAATTACATTTTCTTTGTAATGGGAAAGTAATTCGATTACAATGCAATTACTAGTGGAGTAATTGCATTGTAATTAATTAGTAATTAATTACAAATGTAATGATCACTCCCCAACTCTGTCATACCTATACCTAAATTTAATTTTGGTGATACTGAACATTGAAGGAGTTTTACTTATAAAAATTCCCAATATCAAAGTATTTTTTATGTTTTACTTAACATATTTTTCGATGCACTCCTATTTTTTTTTTTTGCTCCGAGCAAAACAAAATACCTACATACGAATATTTTAATATTTATGAATTCACTCTCCAGGTTAAGGCCGTGAAGAAAATTTTATCCAGAATCAAAACGTCCGTAGGCGAATATTGAATTTATATTGATAAAAATAAACAAAAAATTTCAAACACGGCTGAAAATATTTAAACAACAATATTTAAAAGCTGTGTATTTCTTCATTATTCTATGTTTTACCGAGATCTTTCTCACTTCTTACATGATTTTAAATTAAGAAAACTTTAAGACTAGCTATTTTAAGCTAGGTACTTAATATTACAATATTTGTAGCAGGGATAAAAATGATTAATTTATTTCTTGGCACACCAATAAAATAACTTTATGACTGTGGGGCTTATGCTATGTGATGCTTTGGGTGATTTTTTATGAAAGATTAACATAAAGTATCTTTCCAAAACCAAGAAGACAAAACGCACATTCTATGATATAAAACCTAAAATTATGCAAAACATTTATATTATATATTTTTCTACTATAATTTTATCCATCCTGTTTGGATAAGATAAAGTTTTACTGTGAAGCATAAAGTTGTTTGATTTTTCTGGAGAAAGTTAGTTTTTTTTTGGAGACAACAGACAACCGATGATATTGGATACTATTATATTTTATTATTATTTTTTCTCTGTATAGAACCCTTCAAGTTTTTCCTCATGTTCGCTCGGAGGTTCGTGGTTTCTGTTTTTTTTTTCTTGTTCATTGAATATTATACTGGGAGTGGGACGTATGTATTTATTACTTGGGTGATCCATAAACTATGTGAACCTTGGTAATATTTCATTCACATAACTTTGTTACGTTTTAGAAATTCTCTTAATAGAGCAGCAATATGTATACTCCCTACATATAATGAAATTCCAGATTGCAGCTAGTCCTAGCACAACTTGTAATAAAAAAAAGACTAAAGTTTAAAGGGAAGCATTAAGATCTTCATATTATACCCGCGCGTTATTATTTTTCTCATCACATTCGATGTAACCCGCGAAATAAGCATTTGTTAATGTGCCCATGATTATGAAAGTGGACTAAGTCACTTTTTGCATTGTTAAAAGAAAAACTTACATAATTCTTATAACGATTTAATTATATTTCTTTTATGAAATCACTAGAGGAGCAATAAAGAACTTTATTGCCTAGGGAAATTAGTAGGTAAATTAAATCGCATTATTCGCCGGACAAAATTTTTTTCATGGAATGTGTTTGGGTGGTTGTCCTGTTATAAAAGTCGGGGAGAGTACGATAACTAAGGCGGCAAGAATTGATAACGGTATATTGTAGAGGAGTTCAATATAATCATTTTTTACTATGGAGAGGGGTCTATCTCCCCTCGTTTAGGCGGGAGGGGCAATTTTATAAAATATGACGAAAAATAAAAAAAAAAATTATTAAAAAACAACGGCAACACTTACAGCTATAAATGATACCTTTTTTCAAAAGACAGAATTGCATACTTAATTCTTATTTTGAAATCAAATTATTTTAATTAAATGTTCTCGCAATAATCAACTTCAAAATTTTGGAAAAAAAGTTAAAAAAAAAAAACACATTTAATACTATTTTTATCAAGACTATGAATTTAAATATGAAATTTATCGATGAAATAAACTGCCTCAATTAATTTCTAACCAAATTATGAAAACCGTATGCTTCTATGTCTTCTAGTTTTGAGAAAATTGAAAATAGCCCAGGGAAATTAGTAAATTAAATTGCATTTTGCAATTGTGTTCGGGTGGTTGTTCTTATCATAAAAGAAAATTTGTAGGGATTGGGAACAGCCGCCATCTTGGAAAAGAGATTGGTATTGTTTTTATTGAATAGCTCCATTGTTATTCATTTAAAAAAAAATGACAAAGGTAAGACTTACCTAATAACAATAAAATTATAAAATGATATACAAAAATATTCGGTTAGTTGATTAAATGCGGGTTTGTATCGCAAGGTTGGGGCAAAATGACATTTTTTCATATATCTGACGAACTTTTGATTTGTTGTCTTCAAAAATGAATTATAGTATTTATAGGTAAGTATCTATAAAATGAGCCCACAATCGTTATTGTAACCATCATATTGTACCTAGAAGTAATCTAACTCCGAAACTCTCCATGTACTGGTGTACTAGTGAGAAAAAACCTAGTTTTTTGCTAGTAGTCCGAGCAAATTTTGGGAGTAGAGGTATAACCAAAATATAAGTACGCAGTTTTGCAGCCAGCCATACGCATCTTAATATCGATTTCAAATGTCTGACAACTCTAATTTTGTGCTTTATACGGTTTTCGGGGGGTTAAATAACATAAGTTTTCCACTTAATGTGAATGGGATAAATGTATACTATTTCAAATTATAAATATAAAAGCTGATGCTCTATTGTTTTTACTACATCTAGACACTAAGATTTTTGTTTGTTTATTTGAATTGTAAAGCCTGATATGGTTAGTTAAAAAAGCTTATATCGTAAGTTTTACTAACCCGATCGCCGAGATTCAGGTGTCCAGATTTAAGAAAAATGATAAAGCATCAGCTTTTATGTTTATATTTTGAAATAGTATACATTTATCCCATTCACATTAAGTGGAAAACTTACGTTATTTAACCCCCCGAAATCCGTATAAAGCAGAAAATTAGAGTTATCAGACATTTGAAAACCGTTTCAAATCCTGGCTCCCAAGTTATCCTACTACGTGCCAAAACAAAATTTTTGTTCTATACCTAAAAGTTCGAATTTCTATATGTATCTGGGTTGAAATCGTAAAACTTTTTTTCTAAGCCAATTTTAAACTGATTTTCATACAAAATACCTCGTTTGATTTGGAAATAAATATTATTTTAGAATATATTTTTAAAACAGCATGTTGTTGTGAAAATATGTATATACTTTAATTTGATGTCCAAGTTGGGTAAATGACGAAAAAAATGGATTTTTGAACTATGACAGCTTATGAATTCTAGGTGGTTTAACTGAGTTACATGTTTTATACATTGTTCAAAAGGTATATTTATCTCCTATCAGAAACTGTAAAAAATTCGAATATGGATACAAATTTGACAGTTAGAATTTTTTCAATGAGTGAAGGTAAAAAAAACCGTTTTTTGCCCCAAACTCCAGATTTTGGGGGTGTTAGGGACTTTTTAAATACCGTTTCATAATCAGTGCGACTAGCTCTACAAAACGTGATAGGGCTCCGCCCGCGTATATTCTAAAACCTCATTTTTGTAACACCGTGTTATCCACGGCAATCTTCAATATTTCAAACCCAAGGCCTTTAACTCCGCAGCAAACATTTCTTCAGCTTTATGTCCCACAGAGGGAAAAAACTTGAGGAATATTTCACAGGGTTCTCCTGTTTCTAAAACATACCTAATCACGAAGGTGAGCTGGTCCACATCCCACATGTGCTATATCTGGTCTCGAATCAATAATTAAGGTGAAATATTTCGCCCATCTTATCTCGTCTCCAATTTGCTTCAAAACTTTATCGCCCATCAAGAGAATAAACTCATCACAAACCGCCTTCGATAAATAACTAGTTCTTCCGGATCCTTGATTCCCAAATTTTTCAATATGACTGGCTAAGAAAGGATCGAACTCAGGCAACAGTTCCAGAATCATCCGCTTCACTACAGCAACAACCCTTTTCAGAACATTTCTCCAATAAGTAATTTCTTCATCAATTTTCAATTGCAGTAAATTGTCGATTCGACCATCAATCGCACTTCCCCGCTTTTTTTTTATTAAATATTTTTGGAAAATTTTAATGATAATCTGTAAAAATCCACAAAATAAACAAATTTAAATTTAGTGGAACATGCCGTTCATCGATGGGCATTGGGAAATATAATTAATTATAATTGAAATATAATTAATACGCTTTCAAAAGATGTTAAATTTATTATAAGTTGGATGAAAACCATTGAGAGATCTTATTGTTTTTGTTCTATTTTATGTGGTCTATTTTTTCTGGCAATAAAACAAATAATGTTTTGACAGAAAAGTAAGAATATCCTTAAAATAAACAAATTGAAAAAAAAATATTTTAACGAAAGTTCAAGTGATTTTTTTTTCTTGTTTTTATCAAGTATTACTGAAATAAAATCAAAATTAAATCTTGAAAAAAAAAAAAACACTGGCCTTGGCTTTAAATGACCAATCGCATATGCATTGGATAAATTGTGCGAAGCTGATCTGAAGCATAATTTTTATTGTATGGTTCCGGATATATTTTGTTCAATTATGTGTTCAAATATGAGAAGAATTTATTTATAAGAATGTTTTCCGATTCTAAAACCTTTTCTTTACTTTTATTGCATTTCACTGTCAAATATTAACAAATGAAAGCATAGGGGAAAGGTGCGAACAGTGAGACAGTGCAAAAAGTGAGACAATAGGTGTGTTTTTTATTACAACTGGTCTTAACTGGACAAAAAAAAAGCAGTCGGGACTAAGCAATTTACATGTTAAATACAACAACACTTTAGCCCCGTGGGCTTAGTTGTTTAGCCCGGAGATTTCTTTGGGCTTAACTTTTTGAACAGTTTTAAATCTGTGCTACCAAACTAATTTTTCAGAAATTGTTTAGAATTTGTTTACAAACGTGAAAACTCACGTTTGGAATGATAAAATGTATTTAACTAGGTTTACTAGCATACATTATTGTATTTTTTTTGTAAAACATACATGAAAATAAAGGAAAAACTCGAAAGCGAAAAATATGAGAACTCTAAATATTTGTTGTGTCTTGTGTTTTCGGAACATTCAATATACAGTGCTGTGTGCTGCCAAGATTTCAGGTTAAGCCCCGATGCGTTTTTTTGTCTAGTTAAGCCCGGTGGTAATAAAAAACACACCTAATACATTTTTCTCTTTTCTGAAAATAATCACAGTAACGCTAGTTTGGGTCAAAACGTTTATTTCCCCGTCTGCGTCTTTTAATTTTGTCCCGACTAAATTAAAGCTGTCCATTTTCCTACACCGTACAATATCACACAAAATCAGGTGAAAGTAGTTTTTGGAGTGTTATAAAAAGAGTATACCTAACACAAAAAAATCTGATTAGTGGACAGAACTTTTTTCACATATGTATTATATTTATATGTTCTTTCATAAAAAATATCATGTAATTAGAATTCTTTCTCGTTTTTTGTAATTTTATATTTTTCCGAAAAATGACAAAAAGTAAACAGTGAGACATTATTAAAAAGCAAACAGTGAGACATAGATTTTTAAAAAATCTATTATTTTAGCATGAATTCAATATGATTTCGTAGTGTTTCTTTCGTTTTTTTTTTGTTTGGCTTTTTGTTATTGTTTTTTGAAAAAATGGGTTAAAGTAACATAAATTAATTAATTATATACTTGTCAATTACCTAATTACACTGGTCAACAAAATTGAACTTTTTTTTGCCACAAGAACCAAGATATACTTTTCTATATGTTTTTGATGTGCTGAACTCGAATCTGAAGTCAGGCTTCCGTTTTTGAAATATTACCGTTAGAAAATGGCGAAAAACGTCATTTTGGCTGTTTTGGAGGTTCTGTTTTTTGTGGGGTAATTTATTAAAAACAAATTTGTACCGGTGATTATAAGAACAGATATTCTTCTGTCAAAAACTGTTTAAATTTTCCTTATAGCTCTTTTATTGCTCGAGATATCTTATGTTTCAGTTAGTAAGCCAAAGAGAAACTAAATTTAATCTAAAGTTTAAGACCCTGGTCATAAAATGTTTGCCACAAGAACCAAAATATAATTTTCTAAAGGTTTTTGGGTTGCTAATGTCGAATCCGCAATCAGAAAAATTCTATTGGCCTCCGTTCTTTAAATATCACCGTTATAATATGCCATAAAAGGTTTTTTTATAACGGTTATATTTCATTTATTTATATATATTTTGGTTCTTGTGGCAAAAACCTTGCTGACCAGTGTTATTTGACGTTTTCGTTAATTTTTTTTCACCTAAGAATGTCTCGCTGATCGCACCCCTTGCAAACAGTGAGACGTTTTGACTTTTTCTGCATTTTAGTCCAATGTGATGCTCTCATTCATTCTTTAACTACAAGTTTTTTTTGCAACATTAAGATAAAATATGTCTTAAACTGACTTCAATATATATATATAATAATTATATATATATTCGATATAACACTTAGCGCTCAACGCATTCAACGCAAATTTAAAACCTTAAATTCTAATTATTGGTGCTTTCAATTATATTCAAACAAAGAGTTTTAGACAGTTGGAGATCGCTACTAAACGAATTAATTAAAAAGTATACTTGTAGTGGCGTCGTCGTTTTCTTACAATTAATTTGTTAAATTCGCGTTGAGTGCGTTGAACGCTAAGTGTATGACGGGCATAAGCGTTTTGCTGCTTTTAAAGTTAGACGACCTCTTTAACGATAAAGTATACTTTTAGTCGTTCGAAAATATCAGCAGAGCAGACTATCGTTCAAATTTTTTTTTTTAGATTTGCGCTAATGATTTTTGACTATCCTGCTACCAACCAATATATTTATACATACATATATAAATTATTGATTTTGTATTTTCCAAAGAATAAGTCACCCTCTGTGTAATCCAAAGAAAGAAAAAGAACCATTTAAATTTACTGTACAATAAGGTTTTCCATAGATAAACTTGAGATAGACATCTGATTAATAAATAATAATACTCATTTAATCTCACCAACAGTGTCAAGGTATTACAAAACGTGTATCCCTATAAATCAAAATAATTGATTTACAAATCCGAATTTGAAATGGATGGATAACGAAATTTAATTGGTAGAACATGTTCATGGAATTATTTAAATTACTTGCGGCTTGCAGGGGAGGTAAACAACCCTATACACTGACAACAATTCTTCTGTGGAAATTGTTTCCGACTTTGTCTACGTCGAATTTTTAACAATGAACAATTTCTCGGACTGCAGGAACGAATCCCAATCATTTTGCGATTTATCAAAAAGTTATACGATAGCCCACAAGAAAATAAATCAAATGAAAAGAATGAAAATTAAAAAAAAAACGCCAACAAATTCTTTTTTTTTATTTTAAATTAGGCTCTTGTTTCTTCTAGAAAAATAGTCTTCGTCTTTTTTTATTATCTGCTAACCAACCAAAATTACCAATCTTATAAAATAAATTAAATAAACTGTGCTGCGGATAGCTAAGCCAAAAAAGCAAAGCTTTTGTTTGTCAAAAACAGTATGACTTTTATTTTAAAATAAATTCAAGAATATACATATGTACATATGTATGTTATATAATGTTTGTTTAAAATAGTTTTTTGAAACCAAAATCTAAGTATTTTAGGAATAGAATTTCACTTTTTTCTATAAACACGACTTCCAAAATTTTGACTTTTTAACCTTTTGTTTCCGTAAATAAAGTTGCCGCTAATAGTTGGTGAATAATTAAATGAAGAAGAATAAAACGAATTTTTTTTATTTAACTGAAATGCTTTTGTAAAAGCAGGTAATGACTGAGTGCGTGGATTCACTCGAAACTATTTTTTAACAGCAAAATGTTATTTGGGTTTTGCACTTGTTTGTTCATTTGTATGTTTACTTTAACCGAGAAAAGAAAAGTAGGTACTAATCAGTAGTCAGATTACATTTCTTTTACATTTGGTTTTTTTTATAATATTGTGCGGAACCATAAAAAATAGAAATATTAAAAAAAAAAAACTATTTAACCCTTTCGCACCCAAGCTATGAAAATCAATATTAAAAAATGTTTTTTTTCAGTAGGGTACGGCCACTCATGTCCTGAGCGGCTGAGCGTCTAAAGCTATGATTACACGGCCAACGAAATCGGTCAACGCGTTGACTCTCTGACGTAAAAATGACGTCACAATCTGTCCCAAGAGTGTCACGTCGTGTGATCGTCAACGAAAACTGCTGTCATTGCGTTGACGGGTACGATGACACTCGCGTTGACACACATTTTTGGGTCAACGCATTGACTATTTTCGATGACCGTGTAATCTTTCTATCAATGCCATTGGGACGCTTTGACAGGGTTTTAGGACTGGGTGTCATCGCAATGACCATGTCCCAGCGTTGACGCGGCAGAATTTAATACCGTGTCATCGTTTCAGATTGACATTGTTTTTTGTATAGAAATGTAATGAGAGTTGGATCCGGAACATTAGAATAGAGCTTTTTTTTAATGGTGTACCGTCTTGGAGGGAGGATGGATCTCATTTAACCTTTGAAAAAAAAAATTCAGTTTGGCCATGGCATCCGTGTTGGATGCAAACAATTTTTATTTCCAAAAACCATTCCTATATTCTAAGCTACATTTAAAGGCCATAACCATTAACATTGGGCAACTGGACATCCGGGTCTGAACACCCCGAGGACAACCTAGTCAGCAGACTTTTTAAATTAAGTTTATCCATGTATAATATTTATTTATATTTTATAACTTAGTCATTGTTTAAGGTTAGGCCCCTTCTGTGCCAACAAAATTTTATATCAACCAATGTATCTTAGAAATAAGTTAATTTTAAGTCAATTGTAAATAACAAGTTCAATAAACTAAATTGAATTGAAAACCATTAACATTGGGTGCGGCGTTCCTATGTTATAAGCGTTTGAAAGTGGCCATATTGATTTTTTTTCGATTTTTTAAAAATCAAATGTCGAACCTTTTTTTATTTTATCTAATTTTTCGATAAAACTTTAGTAATTTTACATTCAAATTCGTTCAAAATTGTTTTCAGAATTCATTCAAGACTCTTATCTTAAAAGTGCATTGCTTATATATCGAAATGATTACATTTCAATCCAACCATGTCAAAACAATTTTCGTTTAGTTTTTCTTTGAGAGCTTTTTTCAAATCTCATTTTCTCCGCTTTTTTTTACAAAATATTTTTGGAAAATTTAAATTTTTGCTTTGTGTCAAAGTTTTGCGAGTCAACGCGTTGACACTGCTAGGTAAACGTCACGTTAACACACCTGCGCGTCAACGTAATTAAGGACAATATTGACGCAATAGTGTCAATCGTGTGATAGTCAATGATGCATTGACGCTAAGAACGTTGACGGTGAGATGACAGAGAGAATATGGATTTTTTCTTGACGTCAGAGAGTCAACGCGTTGACCGATTTCGTTGACCGTGTAATCATAGCTTGAGGGGCAATCCTGAGCGGCAAAACTAAATTAGAACGCATGAAAATGTATGGGGGTGGCCACATACACCCTGAGCTGCTGAGCGGCAATCCTGAGCGGCTGCTGAGCGTCAATCCTGAGCGACGTCGCTCAGCCGCTCAGCTCTGTTCTATTTTTTTTTTTAATCCTGAGCGGTGAACTACATTATATTCTAAATTAACACGAACATTTTAATAAATGGTGAAAATTATGGTTTCTCGTGAAGAAAAATATTAAAAAATATTAATTTTGTTCGTTAAAATAAAAAAAACAAAAATAGACCCCGACAGGAATCGAACCTGGGACACGTATCTTTGTCTGTTTAATAAGCTACAGGCTAAACGGATGGATCAATTCTCTTCAAGCTTGGTATGTAGCAGTTTTTGGAGATTGTGCAGATGATTGTATGGAATTATTTTTTTTAGAACCTTATCTAACCATAATTGGGATGCACCAACCCTAGAAAAGTATAATTTTCTCAAAAACTCTATTAACGATTAAATAAAAAAAATAAGTGTGGGTTTTTGGACAAGGGGTATCTTTTAACAAAAAAATTTTTTTTTTTTAAAGTAATTACTAACGCTTAACGGTACCTGTCATAGAACCGTTTTTTTAAACTCTGAATTTCTCGCAAGCGACAAAAGCATTTATATAGTCTTAGTATAAATCAAAAATAAAATTTTGAAGAAATTTTTGAAAAAATGTTGATTTTTTTTTTTTGAAAAATCAAATTTTGTCAAAACAGGTCTTTATATTCTTTTGAAATTTTGGTTTTAGGCGTTGATCTATATTAACTTCAATATGGCATATCAACTTTATTTTATTTAGAATAATAAAATAAAAAAAATAGGCACTTCTAGGAATCGAACCTGGGACTCCCGCGTGCGAGCCGAATACTCATCGAATATTTTGCACTTGTAGGGTTTTGAAATTGCCGCTCAGGACGCGACGTGGCCGTAGCCTTATGGTGTCAAAAACATCACAACTAAGAAATATGAATAGCAAAAAGTTATTTTCCAAAATAAAAAATAGCGAAACTAAAGTGTTACTCTCATGTTACATATAAGTAACATGCAACGCCTATGACCACCAAAAAAAGTCGGACAACTGGGAAAAGAATTTTTTATAGAACAATAATGTATGCCAGCCAAAAAACAAGACACTTTCTGGATTAACATATTCTATATTCTTTGTTTTTTTTTTCAAAATTATGACCATATATAAAAAAAATATTTTGCAAAAAAGAGAATGTGAATTTCAGTCCCTTTTACAATAAAAAAATGAATAGTATGATATTTTACTAACTGTTTGTACTAATCCAGTAACTAGGCATTATTATCTTTCAATTAAGCCATCGAAACCTAAAAAAATATTTAATGGAATATTTTTTACGAATTTTTAAATATATGTTATATGAGAGTAACGCTGTAAGGGTTAAAAACACATAAAATTTACATAAAAGTAATTTATAAATTCATAAAAATTAGAACATAATTTTTTAAAAGTATCGAAAAAAAATAATAATAATGGGTGTTCCTCTATAAGATAAGGGAAATTTAAAGGGGTGATTTCTGGATAAATTCCAAGACAAAAATTGTTTTACAGCAATAATCTAAATTCAAAGTTGATATCACTTAGCGAAGATTTAAGAAAACATTCAGCCCTAGCGTTCCTCTGTTCGGAGAAACTTTTTTTCCGATTTGTTCGAAATCGGAGAATTTTCTATCGAGGTATCCGTTCCGATTGACATATCGGAGAATCTTCCGATGAACATAGCGCCTATATCTACGCATTGCGATGAAGTGTGTTCAGCAAAGATTTTTTGACATTTGTGCTTTGCATTTCATCGGAAATTCTCCGACATAAAATAGTTGCGGAATATTTTAAGAAAAGTGCAATTTCACAGAAAAAAATATAAAAATGTAAATATAATTTTAATTTTTAGTGTAGATTAATAAAAAATAATTACAAAGCCTCAGCAAGAGAGGTGGGTTGAAATTAAGAAGACTTGAGCATCACAAGGATTTTTATTTATTGAATAAATCGCGCTGACACATGTGTCAAATAAATGCTATTGTATACTTTATTTTTTTTTGTTCACAAGTGGTTACGTTGAAAGAAATGTAAGTTCCGATCGGAACGGGCTATCGTGCACTTTCGTGATAATTTCTATGTTGATAAAAATGGTATTAACTTGGTAAAGTTCTTATTGTTTTTTCTTAAAAAGATGTGTTTTTTTTTAGTCTTAAAATGCCAAGAATAGTAAGAAAAAAACTTTTATTATTTTATTTCTTTACGATAATAATTCTTTTAAATGCAATTATAACAAATATAAAGGGTCCTCTCGTTGATTTTGTATGCAGGTTAGATCCCGTTTTTTGGTATTCTTAATTGATGGAGGTGTTATAAAATGATTTACCAGATCCAATCCAGGACCCCTGTTCTGTAACTTTATCACTGGCGATAAGTGTGTTTCAACGTCTCTGACATATGTATATAAAACAAAATTTCTTTCAAATTCAGAGTTTATGAATTAAGAAATTATGATTTTGAACGGAATTTCTTTTATTTCTATGAAATAAAATGGATTTTCAAGTCATTCAAATATTTTATCGCCAGTGATAAAAGTTACAGAACATGGGCACAGGATATTTAATCGATTTAACTTAGTGGCATCATATTATCAACAAGATGGGGTTCCAGAATTTTACAGTCATACATTTAAAAATTGACTTATGAAAAGTCGGTATTCTTCGGATAGGAAAAAATGAACCTATTCAATGCTTTGCAAGATCTAAAAACCCAACCTGTGTTGACTTTCTTAAAGGGATATGAATGCAAGGCATTGCTTATTTTACATCAATAGAAATTATTGTAGAACAAGAAGAATTTATTCTCGAACCATCATCAACGAGGGTGCAGCAGCCAGCAGTTAGAATCTATCAATATTCGCACGAAAATCCGAAAAAAACAGGAAAAAACAGGAAAAAAGCGTTTCGGAAATACAAAGCATGCAAACAAGATTCAAAATTAAATTTCATTCCATTAAAATATGGCTTCTTTCACCTTTTACCACAGATAATAAATTATACAGATGTCTTATTCATATGGAGAGAAATGATATATGAAACTGAAATATGAGAGTGAGTGAGAAAAAAATGTCAAGTTGAAAAAGAGCTTTTTCAGCTTTATTTTTTAAAGCTCCTTGACTAAGGAAAAAAAAGAGGTTATCTGTAAAGCCGGTTTACGGACGATGATTTTACGTGATAACGTTGCAGAAAACAGGTTTTGTGCTTTTGTTTAAAATGAGTCCATTGAAGTATTTACTTATTTCAAACAATCATAATTTACAAGAAAAAGCTAAAAAAAAATTACCTTTTTTATTTTCTCATTACATTAATTTTTTTATTTTAAAAGCTTACAAAAAAAACTTAAGCAATTTAAAAGCCAAGTATTTCTTCTTAAGAATAAAACCATTTTAAAACGCAAAAAGTATTAAAATAATTTATTAAAAACAATCATTTCTTATGAAAAAAGTGAAAAAATCACTTCCATCACCCAAAAATTCATTTTTTTGATATAACAACCTATAATAATACCACCTGAAAGCTTATTGTTTCAGCTTAAAATATATATATAGATGATGTCTATTAGACATCTACAAAAAGAGCTAGAATTTTTTGAACTCGATCATTAAAAAAAGCAAAAAAACATTTATTTTTATGTTCTCACGCTATGGAATCAATTTTTTTGTTTGACAACCTATACAAAATATTAGAGCTGTAGCAAATCGTATGTATTCGTTACTAAAATGCTGGTATTTGCTTCAGTAACGAGTAACGAAATGTTACTTTCTAAACAGTATCGTTACTCGCATGTTTCGTTACTGGGTACTGAAGTAACGAAACATACGAGATACGAAACATTCGAGATACGAAACATACGAGTAACGACCCCATTCCAATTTCAATACTAAATCATCCGATATATGAGATACGAAACGAAGTGATACACTCAATTTGCGCATTTAGCATCTCGTATTGATATCATTACCGTAGTCGGAATGCTAACTCCAGATAATTGTCTGGAGTTTACTTTTGTCTCGATAAAAACAGTAGTGTTAAGGTATAGTTGAGTTATCGATAATAATTTATACAGAAGTATTAAAACTTTAAAGAGACGTTTTAGTATTTTCTCTATGTGGCCGAAATATACCCATGCCGAAACCAATGTGTTTATGTTGTTAATGGTTTTGAAATGTAGCTTAAGAATGTACAAAAGTGTTTTGGTTTTTGAAAAAATTTGTTAATATTCAGAGCAAAATTTTCAACTAAAAAAAAAGCCGAGAAAACGAGGTTTGAAAATCACTGTCAATAGAAAAAAAAATGAAAAATTGTTGGACATGGTTGTATTGAAGTGCTGATATTCCGAGATCTGCGCGATGTTCTTTTGAAATAAAGGTCTCTAAAGAATTGTGATAAGATTACGGAACGGATATAAACAAAAAATTACCAAAGTTTTGTCGAAAAAATAGAAAAAAATAAAAAAAAGTTTCCACGTTTGATTAAAAAAAAATCGAAAAAAAAATCAGTATAGCTACCTTCAAACTCTTATAACATGAGAACGCCGCAACTTAAATTAATGTTTATGGCTTTAAAATGTAGCTTAGGTTATAAAAAATTGTTTTTGGTTTTTTTCAAAAAAATTTTTTTTTCACTCTTATACCAACGTACGAAACATACTTAAAATACCAAACATACGAAACGTTAAAATACATGAAATATACGAAAAGTACGAAGCATGCGAAAGTAACGAAAGTAACGAAACATACGAAACATGCGAAACATACGAAACACACGAAGCATACGAAATATACTAAGCATACGAAAGTAACGAGTATCGATATTATTGATGCGGGTACTAGTATCAAAAGTAACGTATACATGCGGGTACTCATTTTGTTGCTACTTTTACAGCCCTACAAAATATATACCATGTGAAAGCTTATTATTTCACCTTTCATATGACGTATCAACCTAATTTCAAATATGCCTACAAGAGAAGTTAGAAGTTTTTAAAGTCAACCATGTCGAATTTCCAGACTTCCCACACTGATGGTTGTTCGGGGGGCAATTATATAGATCTCCACTGGTGTTTTGAGGTTTTTCGCAAGTTTCTTTATTTAACATTGTGTAGCTTGTAGTTAGTCTACCGTTATGTGTGATATACCTACCAAATGAAAGGTAATTGAATGCTCATAAAATTTTAATAAAATTTCTATCTGCTCTTGGTCAAAAGTTATAACTTGTTGAATTCTAACATTTTATTCTACCGTTATCTCAAAATTGTGTTTACGAAAATGATTGAAGCTTCACACATATATAGTCGTGGTCATGGTCTATCATTACTCCATATACTCTATTCCTGTATCTATAAAACAAAAACAGATAAAAATAAAAAACGATGAAAATCGGTTAAAAACTATCAAAAAACGTGGTTTTTAAAAACTTGTTTCTTCCGTTATTCAGTCAAAACTCACTAAACGATTCCAATTTTTTGCACTTGTATGCATAAGGCCAAAACCTTGTCCTATAAGTTTGAGATTTTTTTAACACTCCAAATAAAAGCTAAAAATCAAAAACTACCCAAAAATACCCCTAAAAACAAGGTGTTTTTCAAAAATTCATATTTCGAAAAGCAGAGTGTTGGAAAAAAATCCGTACTTCCTTCATTTTTCACCTGGTACCTTTAGAATTGTCAAAAAAAATTTCCCCTACCCAAAATCATCATTTTGTCATAGCCCCAACACGTGAACAACGTTCAAACAAAACGTTATAAATTAGATCCAAAATTTTTTAGAATTTTTTCTTAAATGCAGTTATTCTTAAATAAGTTTCATCTATCTATAGCAATCTATAAATTCTCTACGACTTCGCGTTTAGATTTAAGCCCAAATTTCATCTTTTCGTTTTACCCCTGTTTACCCTATTAAATGACGGAATTTTTAAAAATCCTTCATTTGGATTAAGCTTTAGGTTATTATCTTTCAAATAAGCTATAGAAGATTTTTGTATCTCTAATAGTTTATTTTTAGTTTTGAATTGAAATTTTTGCCGCACTGCGAAAAATTTCAAGTGGAACGCTAGAAAATGGCGTCAGTTTTTTGTTGTGGCTGCCATGGTTCATCGATTTATAAGACGTTATCACGTCAAAAAATGATGCCTATTTTTCTGAGCAGACAAGATATCTGTATGATTATTATCTGTGCTTTTACTATTTGCAAAGTAATCACTATTCAGTAATCAAATTACTGATTACAAATGTAATCTGATTACTTGTAATCACTCACGATTACTGAAAGTAATCGATTACTGCCAACACTGGTAAGTAGGTACATTGACTTAAAAATTGTAGGAAGGTATCCTTTCATAACTATTTGGATATGATACTTACATCGTACATACAACAAACATTTCGAATGAAAACAACAAAAATGTATACTTTCCCAGTGTTATGAAGCATCTCTGTATATACCCACAAGAAACCTTAATAGGTATATATAAAACTCTGAAAAGGTAGACAGAACGATAATTTAATGTTTAGAAGTTCATAAATAATTAGAACTTTATAATATGCCAGCGTGAAATAATTTTTCATTAACCCAAACATTAAGTTACTTAAAATATGCTTAGTAGAAAACACCGTCTTTGAGAACAAAATGTTTGCATAAATTTCTTGAGATAATATTACCACCCCTTTTACGGATTCATAAAGATGATGTGTGCATATCAATGAATTTTTCCATTATAAAAAGCTAACGCTCTGCTTGTTCTTTTGAAAATACTTTTCAAATTCACATATCCAATTTAAAAACAATTAAAAACCTTAAGAGGACTTTTTCTTTCCATAAGTCTAATCTAATTCGAATTCATTTGAAAGTTTAAAGAAGAATTCTATTCTATAATCTTTGATCTAATGTAGATGAACTGGTGTGAGACCAGTGCTGTTAGTGAAAAGGGCGAAGAAGTGCCTATGAAATAAAATATGTTATAAATACATTATTATGCGTGTTTTATTCGTAACTCAGTACTTAGCTTAGTAAAATTTTACACGATAAACAACAACAAATGATTGCTAAGGATAAACAAAAGTTATTTATTTGTTGGTTTAAGCCTGGTACGGTGTTCGCGCTAAATTTTAGCCGAGATAAAATTCCCATACAAGGATACAAGTTATCGACGATTTGTATGGAATACGTTTTAGCTCGGATAAATTTTTTCGATAATTTGTATTATGGGAGCTAAAATTTAGCGCGAACAGCGTACCAGTCCTTACAGAGAATTTTTTTTTGTACACTTATACATTTTTGACACTTAAACAATATAGGATTATAAAAAATAAATAAAAGTAATCCGTTTTTGATGTTTATAACATAAAAAGTTTACTTAGTTAAGTACTGAGTACTACCAATAAAACACGTATGTATTAATTTTTCATGAAAAAGACTTTAATTTGTAATTTATTTCATTTTTATTATAGTGAGGCGGCTCAGCATTAAAAAACAGCTCAATCGTGCACTTTCTGATGAAAGCATGAAATTTACATCATTGGTAGTACTCATTACTCAATATAAGAGTTATTTTGAGATACTGGGGCACCTTGTATTCCATCCGGAAGCGTAGATACAAGAGTTTTTCTATGTTGCACTTGCTTTATTGCATATCATGGTATTAGTAATGAAACATTTTTATTAATATGATACAAGATTTCGAGGTTTTTTTTTTAACGCCCAATCGAATAAAATTAATACCAAAATGTATCGACCATCATGTAAAAAGTAATTGGACTCTTTATGAATAGTCTTTTACTTAAAGAGCAAGAATCAGAATATTACCAATTGCTGTTTGAAAAAAAGTGGTAGGTTGATAAAATCTTGTATGGACATTTCATAAACCATAGAGAAAAATAATAAAATATGTTTATAAAAATATCTTGGGTTAAAGGGTGTCTTATTTAGCGAGAAAGAACACTTTTGAAATGGTACCATTGCACCACATGGAAAATGTATGCATTTTTTTGAACTGCTTTAAATGTCATACATAGTATGCATAGTATGAGAATCAAAAATTAACAAAAAACTTTATTATACTATTTACAATGGAATGTTTAATTTTCACGACAAACTCAAAAAGCTTGCTTTTATTTTTCATTTAATTTTTATACAAATTAAAATTTTGAAGGAGTGAGGTGCATAAGTAAAAGTATGAAAAAGAATTGTGCAGTTTGTGATAAAGAGATCAAATACATAGGATTCTTAGTACAATATATAACCCTCATTTAAAGATACAGTTGATGACGGATATAAGAAAGTCTCATATAAGAAAAACACGCATATGGGCCAAAATCATAAGGGTGGGCAATTTCGATGACCGAATTCTTTAAAAATCAACTTTGTTTTATGATAAAAATTTCATGCTCAAATGTTCGTTTTAGCCATAATTTGTCGGCTCATGAACGGGCAGTGCACAAAAATGTATTTTTTTTCAATTTACCGCAAAACCCAAAAAAATAGTACTAGAAAAACGTTCCTCGAAATGGTGGTAATCTCTTCAAAACGACTTTAGGGGTCTAGAAATAGTATCAATGTGAAGGATATACTATTATATTAATTAATCATATATGACTTTATTTCTTGGGACAGAGACCGATTTTATGCGTCATTCTTCTTGGGATAGTTTTATTAATGTATAAAATATAACAAAACTTATTTTTTTTGTAAGAGATGTACCAATTTATAAAAAGTATTGTGTAATGTAGTATTTACAAAAGAAATACTTAAAAATAATTGACTTTAATGTGTTTTTAAGTCATTTGAATATCAGTTTTTGAGTTATGGACATGTCCGGGAACGCAGTTTTTGGGTTAAGATGCAATAAAAAAGAAATTGAAACTTTTCTAACCGAAACAAATATATTCGTAGATGCGTGCCTATACTATTTTAAATGGTAAATGAGAAAAAAACTTTAAATAAATGTTATTTTGATTAAAAAAAAATGCCTGGACATCAAATTTTCCACCTCCATGATTTTGACCCATATAAGACAGACAAACATCAAATTTTAAAAAATCCTGAAAATTTAAATTTTCAAATCAATATTTCTATCACATATTATTCTTTTTAGAACCTTCAGGCTTGTCATATAAACAGGGCCGCGTATTAAAAAATGCGCAAAAATAAACTTTAATGCTTGGCAACCCTATGCCTTGACAGGATATCGCTAGGCAACTCATGTGCAATTTATTTCCTTAGACACTACCTTTCAGAAAATATAACTCTTAACTGGTATAACGATGAGGGTAGGTCGTCCTGTGGCGGGATCTCCTACTATTAGCTTAGTGAATTTTCTGGTCACCAAAAAATGTTGAATCTTTATTAAAGTTAATATGTGGTTTGAAATTACAGTATTTCTGAGGCTCGTGCGAATTTTTCATCAAGGTAACCTTAAGTTTTGAGCTACAACATTAAGACTGAAAGAAAACGATTATAATTATTTTACAATCTGTAAAAAATGCTGACATTTTCTTAGTGAGAAGATTTACTTTTAGAGTTCTATTTATAAATTTCGTTAACCCTTATATTGTTAAACACTGTGGCGCATAATTGTAAACGATCAAGGAAATGTTAAATTTGTTTTTTGCTTAAGCTTTTATTGGTACAGCTGTAGAGTCATACTGACTCACAGAGCAATTAAATATTCCGTGCACAATATTATCATTTCCGTTACACTCATTTCCGTAAGCAAAATTCCTATATCTAAACACTTTAAATCAAGCAGCCGCAATTTGCATTCTTTTTTTTTAGTGTAGTTCACTTCATTAAAAATGGTATCAGCTATTACGTTGGTTGAAGTACTCCAACGTATTTAGGATTGGTGTTGTAAATCACAGTGAGAAAAATTGAATTTGTATGTAAACTTTTGTGAGAATCCATACCTAATAAAAAAGGATTAACTGCTTAAAGTCTTATTTCAGTAGCTTAAAGAACTGGTCCTATGTGTTCTTGATGTAAATTTTGTTGGAAATCATTTGGGAATTTAAGTAAATAGTTTTCGTTGACAAAAAGGCTAAAGCTATGATTACACGGTCAACGAAATCGGATAACGCTAGGACTCTCTGACGTAAAAATGACGTCACAATCTGTCTCAAGAGTGTCACGTCGTGTGATCGTCAACGAAAACTGCTGTCATTGCGTTGACGGTAACGATGACACTCGCGTTGACACACATTTTTGGGTCAACGCATTGACTATTTTCGATCACCGTGTAATCTCTCTGTCAATGCCATTGGGACGCGTTGACAGGGTTTTAGGACTGGGTGTCATCGCAATGACCTTATCCCAGCGTTGACGGGGCAGAATTTAATACCGTGTCATCGTTGCAGATTGACATTGTTTTTTGTATAGAAATGTGATGAAAGTTGGATCGGGAACATTTTTTGTAGGGCGATTTTTTTAATGGTTCTTTTTGTTTTTTTTTTTTTTTTTTACAAAAAAAAAACTTTCGGTATGGCCGGCATCCATCTGTACACATTTCCACAGCCTAAACGGGTGGACGGATTTTCTTCAAATTTGGTACAGATGATTTTTATAGAATTCTGAAAGTTGGTTATTTTTGTTTTTTTTTTATCTCGTTTAGAAAGTGTACCTCCCATACAATTTTTTTTTAAACCAAATAACTCGAAAACGGCTCTAACGATTTTGATTAAACTTTGCAGACGTAGTATTCAAAGCGAAACATTTTTTTTTACAAAAAACCAAAAACTATTTGTATATTCGAAGCTATATACATTTAAAGACCATAACCATTAGAATTGGGTGCTTCGTTCCTATGCTATAAGCGTTTGAAGGTGGCCATATTGATTTTTTACTTGCTCAATAGGGCAAGTATTGGTTTCGTGTCGAAAAAAAATTGAGGTTTTAATCAAAACCAACATTACGATGATGGAGAACTCCGAAAAAGTGCGTCTCGCAATTCCGTCCGTCGTCTGTGCGTCCATCTGTACTTATTTCCACAACCTAAACGGGTGGACGGATTTTCTTCAAATTTGGTACAGATGATTTTTATAGAATTCTGAAAGTTGGTTATTTTTGTTTTTTTTTTTTGTTATCTCGTTTAGAAAGTGTAACTGCCATACAAATTTTTTTTTAAACCAAATAACTCGAAAACGGCTCTAACGATTTTGATTAAACTTTGCAGACGTAGTATTCAAAGCGAATGCAATAAAATTGCATTTTTATTTTTCCAAAAAAGTCAAATAAAAACATTTTCTTTTTCATTTAACAAAATTTTGCCTTAAATGTCGGCTCTTCCCCGATATCAGTTTTTTTTTATTTATATAGAGCCAGCTACTAAAATCTACAAGTAAACTAACATAAAAGTGCTTTGAACTGCAAGAGCAAGTACGTGCGACCCCAGTCGTGCATTTTATTTTTTCGATTTAAAAAAAAACCAAATGTCGGAACTTTATTATTTTTTTTCTAATTTTTCGACAAAACTTTGGTAATTTTACATTCATATTCGTTCAACAATCTTATCAGAATTCATTTAAGACTTTTATCTTAAAAGTGCATTGCGTATAGGTATCTCAAAATATTTACATTTCAATGCAACCATGTCAAACTAATTTTCTTTTAATTTTTCTATGAGTGCTTTTTTTAAATCTCATTTTCTCCACTTTTTTTTACAAAATATTTTTGGAAAATTTAAATTTTTGCTTTATGCAAAACAGTGTGATCAAAGTTTTGCGAGTCAACGCGTTGACACTGCTAAGTAAACATCACGTTGACACGCGCAGGTGCGTCAACGTAATTTAGGACAACATTGACACAATAGTTTAAATCGTGTGATAGTTAATGTTTTATGCATTGACACTGTGAACGTTGACGGTGAGATGACAGAGAGAATATGGACTTTTTCTTGACGTCAACGCGTTGGCCGATTTCGTTAATCGTGTAATCATAGCTTAAAGCGGCCCCCGTAGACACCACACTTGTGTGCAAACTTGTGTCGGTGTGCGGAAATGTGTGCTGTGTGTGGGCTGTGAGACACGTAGCGAGTTAAATCAAAAGATTTTGATTTTTTTGTGTCTCAATCGGTGCGATGTGTATGGGGATGCGCGCACGCGCACACCTTTCCTATTCAGTTGCATGTGAATCGTTGTTGGGTGTAGGTAGTGCCTCGCAAGCTTCAACGTCACTCAGAGATACCTCTGGGTATCTCTGACGTCACTCATTCTGATTCTGATCTTTCCTCTTTGAAATCTCTTTCACAACTAATGTGTGTATGATTTGATGTGTAGTCTGTAGTATGTGGCGGAATGCCACTGCCACACCATTTTTCAGTACACCGGTGTGCACACAAGTGTGGTGTCTATGGGCCGCTTTAGAGTTAGTATCAGAACACAAACACGTTCCTTGGGAGAAACGACGTAAAATTGAACCAGAGCTTTTAAAAAAAACTTAATCCAACCCATACAATAGAGACTAGATGCCTTTGATTTATTTTGCCAAAGATTCTGAATTAATTCATTACTTTCAATTTAAATTTTTTACATTATCAATTATTAAAACTCTGTACATCGTTTCCAAATTAATTCTGTGGTAAAACTAACTGCTACGAACAACATACATATATTCCTCAGGCAATAATTTTTTTTTATTTTAAAAGACGACAACAGCATTTACGATTTTAGAAGAGGGTTCGAAAAAGCGCACTGTTGTTGATCAAAGTTGAAGTTAAATAAATAAGTTTAAGAAACCGCATAATCTCTCTCCCGTTCTTGAAAAACAGCTATTTACACAGTTCATATGCTGATGCTGACTGTTTCGACATAACGGATACCAGTCATGCATTTGATTTAATCTTTTTTAGATGGCGAGGCTTACTTTAAAACTCATAAAAAATAAACAAGAACTTTATTCGGTTCAATGCCAACGTTATTTTTTTTTTCATTTTCAAATTTCCAATTCATTTCGCATGTATGGATACACGGCATCATATCCACCAAAGCTTTCATCCTCTTATATTCACACATTGAAATCCTCTAGCTCGAAGAGCTGAATCGATAGTATAAGACGAACAAACTCATCATCATGGTTTTACTTGCTCTACTATAAGACAAGTATTTGGGTCGAGTGAAATGGAGATACATATTAATAAAATCCAATATAACGCTGATAGATAACTCCGAAATAATTGTTTAAAATGTTTCCTGTTTAACCTTTATCGCATAGAAAGGATAGCACCAATTGCAACCGATTGTTTTTAGCTATGGAAATTAATTATCTAATTAATTATTATAACGTGCAAAAACCAAGAACGGGTTAGAAGTAGATAGTTTTAATAGAACTTCTTTACATTCTGGAGAAGGAAGTAGTTTGTGATTTAACTGCACTAAAATTCTTACACTTTCAACTGCCATATCCATGGAAAAAAAGTTATTGAATTTAATCGATAACCGCTCTTACGACTTTTATATTGTTTAATGTAGTATAGTATATAGTATAGGTCCTTTGCCTAGAAGAGCAAAAACATACGATATTTTTCTTTGTATATAAACACTATAATATTCTTATGAAGAAAGCAGACGATTAACGCGACGGCGCGGCGCCGGTGACGATGTTTGTAGAGCCCTACGCACGGCTGCTCTCACAACATTGGAGTCCAACGGTAGAGAGAAAAAGAAACAAAGAGATAAGAATCTTAAAAACAGATAACGAGTTTCATGAGTTAGAGCAAAGATAATAGAATATCTACATGCGACATGGATGCGTAATCCTTGTATTCTATTATCTTTTGTATTATCTTCTTTTATTTTTGTATCAAGTGTTATATCGTAACCCATTGTTACAATTTTCTTTCTCAACTCCTCTGACCTATTCTTTTCTGATATTTGGTCAGTTAAATATTCATCAATACTTCTCAGCCTGATTCCTTAGTCAAATTTTTCAAATTTTTCGTCAACTTGTCTCATAGGAAATTGGTTGGGGACATTCTGATATCCCAGGAGAAAGGATTCGATTTTGCATAGATAAGTATTTTGTTGGGTTGATATTTGATTTGTGAAGATTTTCATTTTTGAGTGGCCCTAAAGTGAATTTAATTTGTGATTAGGCCCTCATTCCGTTGAATGTTTTATGCCGATATTTTGCGGGACTCGCGACCGTTTAGTTTTGTCGTTGTCTTTCGGGATCTTTCCCAAAGTGGTTTTGCTTTGTGGCTTTCCGGTACAAAGAAATTCTTAATTTTACTCTTGTTTTCCTTGTTTTTGAAAAGAACTGGGTTTTAGTAGGACTACCAATAATCCAGTCAAATAAGGGTTTAACCTCGGAATGAATGTTAGTAGAAATTTTTTTTGCTCAATATCTTCCTTTTGCCATTCTATAACATATCTCAAAAGTCTAGAAAAATCTCATGTCCGCTTGTCGCGATTTCAAGGTCAAATCGCGAAATGGAGATTTTCAAAATTAGCAAAAATAGGCTATGGTATTATATACACATATGATACATGGTTTCAAGATATTTTTTAATGCTGATTCCAAAAAATCTAAAATCAAGACAATCTGACGTCTCTGAAAAAAGTTATACCTGTTTTTCATCTGTCAACTCATATTATTATAACAGTTGCAAACTTACTGCCGAAAAACCCTTAAAAGTTACGGTAGATGAACCAAATTTTGCATGTAGATTTTAGAATCCATCATTATTAAAAATCAAAACAATCCATTACAAAAAATATATATACCTACGAAATAATGGTATTTTTTGATGGACGGGCAAATTTTAGGATATGCACTAAAGAAGATTTTTGTTCATCTTAGGAATAAGTGCTAATAGGCTAATTTTTTCATTTTAATCTTTGTTTGGATATTCTTTAACTACCCTCAAAAATCTAAAAAAATCTCATGTCCGCAAGTCCTAATTTTCTTGGTTTGAAGATAAGTTGCAGATTTTAAAAAATTGAAAAACTACACTTCAGATATTTGTGTCAGATCAACATGAATAAGGTGCATTACTTTTCAGGGATGGTCAGGTTGACTTGTTTGTGAGTTTTGTTGGAATAAGTGTTAAAAAATACCTTTAACTCATGTCGCTTATGTTGGTATACATATAAAAATTTAAACTTTTCTTATTAATTTTTTAAAATCTGCACCTTATCTTCAAACCAAGAAAATTAGGACTTCAGAGACGTCAGATTGTCTTGATTTTAGATTTTTTGGAATCAGCATTAAAAAATATCTTGAAATCATGTATCATATGTGTATATAATACCATAGCCTATTTTTGCTAATTTTGAAAATCTCCATTTCGCGATTTGACCTTGAAATCGCGACAAGCGGACATGAGATTTTTCTAGACTTTTGAGATATGTTATAGAATGGCAAAAGGAAGATATTGAGCAAAAAAAATTTCTACTAACATTCATTCCGAGATTTACCACTTTTTTCTCCTTATTTGACTGTATTACAAGGTTTTCCAGACTAAGAAAATAATAAATTTCTTAAAATTCCAATTAGGAAATAAATTCATCTCTTTTTGTTTAAAATTTGAAGATTGATTTTCAGCTCAGGTTCGGTTTTGCTAAAATTCTACATAAAAGTAGAAGTAACACCCTGTGTTAACTTTTATTTCCTTTTCATTTTAGATAATTTTTGTATTGTTGTTCAATTTTTTTTTATTGTTGTTTGATACATTTTATTAATCGGACGGATTAATCAAATGTATCAAAAGTCTAAACCCACCCCATCACACTGAGCTTCGAAATACAGCATAGTTTTGCTTATGCTTGCAAGTTTTATTATCATCGAACGTTCCCATTATTTGACAGTTGTCATTTACCTTATAAAATTAATTCTATTAAAGTCGCGCTGCACGCAGGTGCTTTCGTTTGTTTTGTTTTATAAAGTGATTGATTAATAAGATTCGCGTTTCGTTTGGTTTATTTAGTAAAATTCAATTGTAGGCATTAATTTTTTTTCTGTTTGTGCGCTTGCACTACACACTGTTGTTTACTTTAAATTTCCACATTCGGAGTAAATAGAAACCGAAATAACTTCTCCTCTTTGATCGTATGATCCTCCCGCTATTTAGTTATTTTATACATTTTTACCGTATTACTTAAGTCTTTAAATACAGCTCTCGATTGCTGTTTTGTGCTTTTTGTTCAATAAACTTTCGATGTATCAAGAACGTAATAAAGTCTTTTAATTCAAATTATCTGCTCGCCCATCCTACAAATTTCAGAAGAGGGATCTGATCTGATTTCCAAGTATAGTTTGAACAAAAGTTTAAGTTTTTTTAACAAGTGTTTAATTAAAGACATTCGCAAAAATGTCACTAGATTTTAACCAGTTTCTAAATAAAGCTACTGTTGCTATTCTTAAAAATGTGTTGCGATCTCTTCAATTGAAAACTGATGGCACAAAAGCGGTGTTAAAACTTCGAGTGCAAGATGCAGTAGAAAACTACTCGCAGGAGAATCTTCAAAAGCTTGTGCAAGATTTCATGCCCGAGCAAAGTGATTTTTCACCAGATAACGAGGAGTCTGAAGGAGAGCACACCAAACAACCTGTTGTTGTTCATGATGACAACATCGATGAGGAGCTTAACAACCTTCGAGAATTGTGCCAGAAGAGGGAAGAGATAATTTTGTTGAAGCGTAGATTGAAGGAGCTGCAGATGGAGGAAATTCAAGAAAGCCCCAGTTCAAGGCCACATGTTTCACATAACCTCAGAGACATGGAGAACGTACTGTGTCCTTTCAGTGGAGATGACAATTTTCCAATTGATCGTTGGGTAGAGCAGTTTGAGGAGTACGCTGAAACTCTTCATTTGGATGATCGAACCAAGTTCATTTACGGAAAGAGGCTCCTTGAAGGCACTGCTAGACTGTTCGTGAGATCTTTGAAAACTCGAACGTGGATTGAGCTGAGAGATGCACTTGTGGGTGAGTTTAAGCGTATTGTTACTAAAGCAGATATTTTTCGTGAGCTAGGTGCAAGAAAAAGGCGTCGAGAAGAAACTATACAGCAGTACGTGTTGTCTATGCAGGAAATAGCATCGCATAACCCTATCGAGGAAGAAGATTTGATCCAATTCATCATCAAGGGCATATCTGATTCCGAGATAAATAAAAGCATACTGTATAACGCTAACAACATGGAGCAGCTTAAGAATGCACTAAGAAAAAACGAAAAGTTTAAGAACAATAGTCGCGACAACTTTCAACCAAAGCCCAACTCATCTCAGTCTCACACTCAAAGCAGTCATCTAAACAGACAGAGAAATGTTCCATTTAAGAAAGCAGAAAGCACTTCTAATCCAGCTGCTAGTGGTTCGTATGCAAAGAGGGAGTTTACTTGCTTCAAGTGTGGTGTTCGTGGACACTACGCAAAAAATTGTTCCAGCACAAAACCTGTTTTGATTCTCAAGGCCAACAACAAGAACAAAAGCAATGGCAGCAACAACAACGATGCAAATTATGTTCCCTCAGAGAAAGTCAACAACGTCGCTACTCATGTACACAGCCGCATCAAAGCACAGTGCAGTGCAGATCATAATGATTTTGAGAAAGAGATTTCTTATCGATTTACAAATGGTCATTCCGAGTGCTCATGCACTCTAATGTCACTTTTGGACTCTGGGAGTCCGATTAGCTTCGTACAAGAGAAGTTTTTGCCGTCGTCAATGATTTCACCGTTGGAGAATAACAGCCGTTCATATTGTGGAGTAAACAACAGCCCCCTTCAAGTGTTGGGAAGTGTTAATTCTTATATAAATTATGATAATGTAGAAACTAATTTAATTTTATTTGTAGTGAAAAATAATTCTATGAGTTATCCAATTGTTCTTGGGAGAAATTTCATCGACAGAATTGGTATGGTGTTACAGAGAGCAAATAACAAATCTGAAAGTCAACAAAATCCAGAGTCGTCCAGCAGTGACAAGTGTAATCGTTTTTCAACTGTATCATTGTCGTCATCACGTATTTGTCCAGAGCCGCATGTTTGTGTGAATAATTTGTCGTCATCGTCTTCAAGTCAGTTTCGTCGTCCGCATGTAAGTAACAATGAAGAAATAGATTTTATAGAACAAATTTTGAATATTGACATTAGTGATGAAAAATCAGTGTTAGATTTAAATATAAATCCAGAGGTACCATTTAATGTACGAGAAATGGTAGAAGAAATAGTAAAGCCAGTTTTTAAGATGAAGATTGTTTTATCGAAAGATGTTCCATTTCATTGTGCACCACGAAGGTTGCCATATGCCCATAAATTGGAACTAGAAAAGATTTTAAGTGACTTATTAAGCAAAGGCATAATAAGAGAATCAAGTTCGCAGTATGCGTCACCGATCGTTTTGGTCGAAAAAAAGAATAAAGAGTTCAGGTTGTGTATAGATTTTAGGGAACTTAATAAAATTACCCTTCGCGATAATTATCCACTGCCTTTAATTGAGGATAATATAGACCGACTTAAAAACAAAAAGTTCTACACAACGCTAGATTTAAAGAATGGTTTTTACCATGTGCCGCTTGAGGAGGAATCGATGAAATATACGTCGTTTACCACCCCGATTGGTCAATACGAATTTACCAAAATGCCTTTTGGGCTTAAGAATGCCCCGTCGGTTTTCGAGCGTTATATGAAGCATCTCTTTGGTAAATTGGTATTGCAATCGAAGATTTTAACATATTTAGACGATATCCTAATCGCGACAGAGACCATCGAAGAGCATATAGATATTTTAAGAGAGGTTATGGACATAGTTGTCGATAAAGGTTTGAAGCTTAGGCAGGATAAATGCGCTTATTTACAAAGTGAGATAACTTATTTAGGTTATAAGATAACCGAAGCTGGTGTGAGTCCGAACGATGTTAATCTCAAAGCGATCGAGAACTTTCCGTTGCCTACTACAACTAAAGACATACATAGTTTTTTAGGACTTTGCTCCTATTTTAGGAAATTTATTTTTCAATTTGCCAATGTCGCTAAGCCTCTCTACGATTTATTGAAGAAAGATTCAACTTTTGTGTTTGGTCCCAAAGAAATATCAGTGTTTAATTTGTTGAAAAACAAACTAGTTTCAGCCCCAGTGCTTTCGATTTATAGTCCTCACAACATCACAGAGTTACACTGTGACGCCAGCTCGCATGGTTTTGGAGCAGTTTTGCTTCAGAAACAGAGCGATGCCAAATTCCACCCGGTGTTTTATTTCTCAAAGCGAGCTACCGATTCAGAAAGCAGGTTTCATAGCTATGAGCTTGAGACTTTATCAATTGTTTATGCTTTAAGGCGATTCCGGATATACTTGCTAGGTATACCCTTCAAGATCGTAACCGATTGTCAAGCCCTTGTTTTGACCTTGAACAAAAAAACATTGAATCCGCGTATATCACGATGGGCGCTCGAGTTACAATCATACGATTATTCCGTTGAGCATAGAAAAGGTGATCGAATGTCACACGTCGATTCTTTAAGTAGATCTTTTAATATTTTGCATGTCGACAATGAATCGTTTGAGTTTGTACTCGCAGCCGCCCAAAGACATGATCCAAAAATAGTTTCCATCGCTTCTGACCTGAGTAAGTCTGAGAGTCCTAATTATGAAATGGTTGACGGATTAATATACCGAAAAACAAAAGAAAAGATTTTATTTTACGTCCCATCTCATATGGAAGAGCTAGTAATCAGAACTCATCATGAGTCACTTTGTCATCTGGGTGTTGACAAATGTTTTGAGCATTTGGCTGGAGTCTACTGGTTCCATAATATGAAAGATAAGATCCGAACAGTGATAAAAGGTTGCCTTAAGTGCATTTATTTTTCACCTGATTCTGGAAAAAAGGAAGGTATTCTCCACCCAATTCCAAAAGGAAAGTTGCCATTTGATACGCTCCATATCGACCATCTAGGTCCGTTTCCTACATCTCGATCTAACAAGAAACACATCCTTGTTTTGGTGGATGGTTTCACCAAATTTACCAAGCTTTATGCGACCAAAAGCACATCAAGTAAAGAGTCAATAGATTGTTTAAAAACTTATTTCGCGAATTTTTCTAGACCTAACCGAGTATTATCTGACCGTGGTACTTGTTTTACCTCGAAAGAGTTTGCCGATTTTATGAATGAGGTCAATATCCAGCATATCAAGGTAGCCACACATTCGCCGCAATCTAACGGTCAGGTGGAAAGGCTAAATCGCATAATAACACCTATGCTAGCCAAAGATTGCGAATCATTTACTACTAGTAATTGGGACAAAAATTTAGAAAAGGTTGAGTTTGCTATAAACAACAGCGTGAATCGAAGTACAGGTTTCACACCTACCACTCTGCTTTTTGGTAGGGATCAAAAAGGTAGATTTTGCGACAAGGTTAAAGAGTTTTTGCAAAACAATGTAGAATCTGAAGGTTTAGATCTAGATGAGGTTAGAGAAGAAGCTAAGGGTAACATTGAAAGGGAACAAATGAAAAACAAAAAATATTACGATAGTCGTCATAAAAGTCCCAAAGAGTATAAGATTGGAGACTACGTCATGATCAAAAACGTTGATACAACGCCAGGTACCAACAAAAAACTTTTGGCCAAATTCCGCGGGCTATACGAGGTCAAAAGGGTTTTACCAAACGACAGGTATGCTATAGGAGATGTAGAGGGCTTACAATTAACAAGATTGCCCTATAAAGGTGTAAGTTCTCCTAATAATATGAGACTGTATGCGGTACCTGAGATTGAGTTGAAGTTTGATGATAACGACGATGCTAAATCAAAATAAATAATTTTTAACGATGAAACAACGATAACTTTACATTTGAACAACGATTATTTGAAATTAAATAAATTAAAGCTGATTATTAAAAACGATATTTAATTAAATTTTTTAATGCTTTTAAATACACCAATAATGTCGATGAATGTTTTCCTTTTCTTTTTAATATTTTATTTTTAAATTTCAGTTTAAAAACAAAAATTTTAAATCAATGTTTAAATGTTTGAATAAAACAAATCATCTTTATATTATCGAATATAAACTTTTGAATGAAATGTTTAATTGTTTAATGTTTTAAAATTGAAAACTAATTTTGTATTTTCCATACAATATTTGAAAAGATATTTAACTTTTATTTTAATGTATTGATTTAGTTATTTTTATAATGTATATCTATGTAATTAAATGTTATAACTTTTTAACATATTCAATGAAAAAAAAGAAAACCTCATTTTGTATTTTCAAGTACAATATTTAAAAAATGTTTAACTGTAATTTTAATGATTTGATATTGATATTCATGTATATGCCAATTTAATGTTATAATTAACATATTCAATTAAGAAAAAATATTTTAGTTATGTATAAGAAAGAAACATATGTATGTAGGTACTCAAAATGTAATCGGGACGATTATGCGGTCAGAATGGCCGAGTTGTAGGCATTAATTTTTTTTCTGTTTGTGCGCTTGCACTACACACTGTTGTTTACTTTAAATTTCCACATTCGGAGTAAATAGAAACCGAAATAACTTCTCCTCTTTGATCGTATGATCCTCCCGCTATTTAGTTATTTTATACATTTTTACCGTATTACTTAAGTCTTTAAATACAGCTCTCGATTGCTGTTTTGTGCTTTTTGTTCAATAAACTTTCGATGTATCAAGAACGTAATAAAGTCTTTTAATTCAAATTATCTGCTCGCCCATCCTACACAATTGAAATAAAGGAGTATTAGTTCGGTGAAATAAAATTGGAATAGCCTGTATATCCGAAACTACTCATCGTAAGTAGGTAATATTTTTTTAGGGCTGAGGATTTTGTTTTTACCAGCTCAACGAATAAAGTGACATTTGACATTTCTGGAATCTATGGTATAGAAGCTAGAGGGGGCGAGGGTCAAAAAGGCCTAAATTGTTTCTTGTAATTAATGTGGTACACAGAAAAAAATATGACCCGCTAAAAACTAACAGATTGCCATATTGTTTTACCGTCCATTCATAAGGAAATCTTATTAAAATCAACGATTAATAAGGTTTTTTTAAGGAGATTTCTTATTATTTTTATAGAGAAAATCTTATTAAAATTTGACTGAAAAGTTGATTTTTTTTGCAACTTAGCACTAGAACAAAACTCGCGATCATTATTTTCATGGCAGGTTGGTTCAGGTGGTAAGGTGGGCGACTAATGATTTGAAGTCTCCAGTTCGATTGCCAGCCTGGTCATGTTTTTTTTTTAAACAATAAGGAAAACCCGATTGTTTTAATAAGGTTTCCTTCTTGGATGAAAACCATAGAGAAATCTTATTGTTTTTGTTCTATTTTATGTGGTCTATTTTTCTCTGTGTAGTGCCAAACTTGCTAGAGAACTTGGTTGAGCACTATCGTGCCGCTTGATTTATTTACATTACTTGAATACATTTCTGAAGTAAAGATTCGTTTATAAGTTTTTGTTTAAAATTTTGGGTGAACTCTAAAGAGGTAATTGAATAGTTAAATTTTATAATTCAAATTGTTTTGTTTTGTTTGGAGGTTTTCTTTTGTCCAAATATTATTTGAGAATGAAATCTTTTTATAAATAGTTTAAAATTTTCCATCCATTTAGCTTATGAAATCTTCTGACAATGTTCCCATGTTTTCATGAAAAAAAACATTATTATTACTGCACAAATATACGCCAAAAGCTGCAGGATAATCAAGATTAAAATAGCTTTTCTTATTCATAATGTGCAACCCAACATATTTTGAATTTCTAAATACAAATAACTCTTATTTTAAATTAAGCATGTAAAATGATGAATGGGAATGATACCTTTAATGGTAATACACAGCCAAATATCCCTGAATTACTAGATCGGCATCATCAAATTTTCCAACTCCTTTAGTTAATTTGTAAGCGATTCTCAAATCAATTATAAACATATATATATAATGGAGAGTGGGGCACATTTGAACACTTTTTGCTTTCGCAACTGCTTGAACGAAATATTTTCGTTTTCTTGATCTGTAAAGTTTACTAACATTGAACAGTTACATTGAACTTCGATTTCAAATACCATTTGGTTAGTTAGACGAAATATTTATATTAAATTTTGATGTTTAACCAACATAACTCTTATGTTCAAAAGTGCCCCATGTATAGGGCAGCTTTGAACATGGAAGGGGCACTTTTGAATAGTAGTATTAGTTTGGTTGTAATGAATAAATAACACTTAACTTTTTATTAGTTTTTGTATTAGATTTTTAATAAGAACATACACAAACTCAAAATTGATTATTATATCATATTCAAGGAACAAAACTTAATAAAAACTCAGAAAAAATAACCTTAATATTTAAACTATAGTTATCATATTTCACATTTATAAGTTGAAAAGAAAACCCCCCCCCCCCCCCCCGAAATTTTTTTTCAGAAAATCAAAAGATACCTACATTATAAACATATACAAGTCTAATATGTGCAGCACTAAATGATTTGTTTTTGTATTTTAGTGATTTGATTACCTATATGAAAATCTCCCTTAAAATCACTACCAATTTTGCATCGTTGCAGAAGCTGTCGATGAAGTTTGTATAAAGGAAAACAAAAATTGTTTGGTCCATTACAAAGAGTTTTTATCTCTTTGACCATTTCCTTAAGCACTATGTTAACACCTTAAAATTCTCTTTTAAGAACCCTTTAAATACCACAAGTACTTATGCAGGGTTTTTTGTGCCGAGACTAAACAATGCTTTTTCAAAGGGTTTCGGTGGCCGAACTCGAATCCAAAGACGGACTTATTCGATCACATCTCGTTTTTGAAATATTACCCTTAAATCTATTTAAATCTTTCAGACATCTTTTATACTGTCCGAGATATCTTCAGTTGCTTATTACCCACTTTTGTTCTATGTTAACCTTAAATCCAGTATGTAAGCGAAAATAAATGTATCGATTTATTCAGAGACTGTAGTTCTTCTCAATATTCTTGTTTTTTGATCCCCTTTAATAAAAAATAGTAGGGTGTCGCTGCAATACTCGGTTTTATATAAATAGCATTTTTATATGGTGCGATTATACTTTTGCAAAACACTGTATTTACAACATTTCGTTATTCTTTTGTTTCAAATTATAAAATTAAACAATTTCAGTTTATTGTTAAATTTCAAAGTGAAGTATAACACTGGTCAACAAAATTAAACTTCTTTTTTGTTACAGAAACCAGGGTATACTCTTCTATAGGTTAAGAACCAAAATTTTAAATAATACAAGTTGTTTGACATGAGCTAATTACACTGGTCAACAAGGTTTTTGTTACAGAAACCAGGGTATACTTTTCTATAGGCTGAGCTCGAATCCGAAGCCAGAAAAATTCTATCACATCACGTTTTGGAGATATTCCCGTTAGAAAATCGAAAATGCCGCTTTTTACCAGTTTTCAGGGTTATTTTTAAGCGTTTACTTATTTTTTTTTTTTTTAATTTGTAACAGTAACAGTTTCTAAAAGAATTAAGTTTTGTCTCACTAAATCCGTTTAAATCTTTTAAATATCTATTTTCTTCCTCGAGAAATCATAACTTGAAATCAAAGTGTTTGGGGCATCTTATATTTATTTGCTTTTAATAGCAAATATCGAAAAGTTCTGTACCAATCGCTTTCAAATTTTGACACAATTCTTTTAGAAACTGTTACAAATTTAATTTAAAAAAAAATAAGTAAACGCTAAAAAATAACTTTGAAAACTGGTAAAAATCGGCATTTTCGATTTTCTAACGGGAATATCTCCAAAACGTGATGTGATAGAATTTTTCTGACTTCGGATTCGAGCTCAGCCTATAGAAAAGTATACCCTGGTTTCTGTAACAAAAACCTTGTTGACCAGTGTAATTAGCTCATGTCAAACAACTTGTATTATTTAAAATTTTGGTTCTTAAGTATTGCTAATTTCATTTAGAACTCAATAGATAGAATGTACCTGTCAATTTTCTGCTACAAAATTTCAGTGCAAGATAAAGTCCATTTTTCAATGTTTTATATATTAAATTGTACGAAATAATTTTTTTTATAAAGCCTTAGAATGGTTAAAATTTGTTTCTTAAAAAAATTTTCTTGCTCGCTAACGCTCGCAATTTATATCAACCAACTTATCACTCTTTGTACCTACAAAACTAGAGATGCCGCTGAATATTCGGCCATTTTTAAATTCGTTTACCGTAAGCAGGGCTTTTTTAAACTTTTAACTACGAATTCCTCTCCTAAAAAATACTTAAGGGGGGAAATCCCTCTGGAATTTTTTATTTTTGCATTATTTTTTTTTTGCGTAGTAAATTTATTTATCAACCGAAGAAACTATTTTCAGTGGTCTTAGCCTTAAATGAAGCCTCAAAAGTGCCTAGATAGTGCCGAAACCAATGCGCTCCGAACCTACCATAGTACGAAAACGAAAACCTTAAACGCATTTTTTTCGAAACTAGTTTTTTTCCGCGCCGTGCAATGTAACTCAAAAACTAATGAAGCTATCGACTTGAAATTTGAAGCAAATTACTCCTTAACTTATTGGCCACAACATGAACCTAAAAGTTGAATAAAATTTGTACAGTAAATATTTTTTTTAACTACTTCTTTGTAAAAAAAAACATGGTTTTTTTCGTTTTTTTGATTTCTAATTTTTATTTTTCATTTAAAAAAAAAAATTTAGGTTCATGCTATGCGTACTAATATCATCTAACGGAAAAAAATTCCCTTTTTGATTTAAGATGATTTCCTGGACCTGTGCATTGCACGGCGTAAACTAGAGGCGTAAACTTTGAAAGGCTCCGGAGCCGCCATTTTGTTATTTTTTCATTTCAAACAAATTTTTTTCGATACTTAATAATGTCAGTAATATCTTGTTTTTTTCCAAATATCAATAAGTGCTTTCAGTTTTTCATAAAAAAATATTGAAAAAGGTGTCGTCCAGAGGGATTTCCCCCCTTAAAAAGGATATTGGCAAATGTTTCGCTTCTACACAGTTCAAATGACTATTTGATTTAGCGGGATTTAGAATCGACTGCAGTTACATATAGTTGATACAAAGTATTGTATCAACCCCCCCCCCCCCCCCCCCGAAATGAAATCCTAGCTACGGCTATGGTTGTAGGTACATAAATATTTCCATTTTGTCTTTAATTTTGCCCACATATGCTATTTTCATTATTCTTTTTATAAGAACATTACGATTAATTAAATAAAACACATTCATGTGTCCTTAAAATGTCTGATACAAACTGCTCGGGGCGGTTTTGAACATGTTCAAAAGTTCCCCAACACACTTGTTCAAAACTTCCCCAACTGTATCAACGACAAAATGTTGAATAAATATTTAACAATAATATATTCATTCAAAAATTTACAGTGATTTAGTTAAAATTTATTAACAATTAACAAAAATTGTATTGCATTTTGAAATCACCCACCAATTTTTTTTAAACTCTTAAAACTAAAATACTGAAATAATTCAAAACCACTATAAAAATTACCTTCCACCTATAAATCTGAAAGCCAGCTGAAATAACCAAGGAAAGTCATTGAGGTTTATGGACATGATGTTGACGGGTTCAAATATCGATTAACTTCTAAACAAAGATTGATAAACTAAATTTTTATATGCAGTGTTCAAATGTACCCCGTGTTCAAAAGTGCCCCACTCTCCCCTATTATTATATATATACATATATGTATATATTATATATATTTATATATCCATTTAAATAGTTCCCTCCCTAAACCATTATCCAGTATTCATTTGGCTACCCTTAATTTGTCATATCAATTCCGGTCGCACATTATCTCTAATTCACATTTTTGTTATGTTCGCTTGTTTTATGTGGATATAATTTAGATACAGTTATATTTATTGAATATAAAGAAATTTGTACCAGTTAGCAGTAGACACGAAATGTCACATACGCCCCGCTTGACCGGGCTAAAATTTAATAGCATTAAGTGTATAGTTGTAAGAAACAAAATCATATCTAAAATATGGAAAGGAATTATGGTGACCAATGTATTGCAAATATGTAAGTTATGATTTAAAAATGAAACAAAAAAATAAAGTATACAATCGCATTCATTTGAAACATGTGTCAGCGCGATTTATTCAATAAATACAAATTATTTGTCACTATTTTTTTATTAATCTACACTAAATAATCAAAATTATATTAACATTTTTATATTTTTTTTTCTGTGAAATTGCACTTTTCTTAAAAAATTCCGCAACTAATTTATGTCGGAGAATTTCCGATGAAATTCAAAGCACAACTGTCAAAAAATCTTTGCAAAAAATCTTTGCTGAACACACTTCATCGCAATGCGTTGATAGGCGCCATATTTCAACGGAAGATTCTCCGATATGTCAATCGGAACAGATACCTCGATAGAAAATTCTCCGATTTCGAACAAATCGAAAGAAAAATTCTCCGAATGGATACCTCGATAGAGCTGAATATCTGATTTTTTTGAACAAAATCGTTGCAGCCGTTTTCGAGAAATTAAACTGACAGACTGACATACTGACAGACTGACAGACTGACAGACTGACAGACTGACAGACTGACAGACTGACAGACTGACAGACTGACAGACTGACAGACTGACAGACTGACAGACTGACAGACTGACAGACTGACAGACTGACAGACTGACAGACTGACAGACTGACAGACTGACAAACTGACAGACTGACAGACTGACAGACTGACAGACTGACAGACTGACAGACTGACAGACTGACAGACTGACAGACTGACAGACTGACAGACTGACAGACTGACAGACTGACAGACTGATAGACTGACAGACTGACAGACTGACAGACTGACAGACTGACAGACTGACAGACTAACAGACTGACATACTGACAGACTGACAGACTGACAGACTGTCAGACTGACAGACTGACAGACTGACAGACTGACAGACTGACAGACTGACAGACTGACAGACTGACAGACTGACAGACTGACAGACTGACAGACTGAAAGACTGAAAGACTGACAGACTGACAGACTGACAGACTGACAGACTGACAGACTGACAGACTGACAGACTGACAGACTGACAGACTGACAGACTGACAGACTGACAGACTGACAGACTGACAGACTGACAGACTGACAGACTGACAGACTGACAGACTGACAGACTGACAGACTGACAGACTGACAGACTGACAGACTGACAGACTGACAGACTGACAGACTGACAGACTGACAGACTGACAGACTGACAGACTGACAGACTGACAGACTGACAGACTGACAGACTGACAGACTGACAGACTGACAGACTGACAGACTGACAGACTGACAGATTGACAGACTGACAGACAGACTTCCGGGACCCATTTTGTTCGCATCTCTATCATCGTAGTATCATGGAAAATTGTTATCTCAACTTTTTTTTGTACGAATGCATAACTTGATAATTTAGTACCTATATGGCAAGTAAAAACTCAAGAATACTAAATTGATACACACATTGATTTGAAAGTCACCTATGTAGACCAGTGCCAATAATTTTTAAAAAAAATATTAGCAGCATAAGGGTGGTGGGAAAATTTAGGGTAAATGGTAAGTATATGAAAGGGGAAAAATAAATTGCCCACAAACAAATTGGGGGAAAGGGGGCGGGCGAAAAAGTGGGGTGGGTGTTAAATATCGTGGTTTCTCACGTTTTCTGTCAAAAGAAGACCTCCTTTTGAAAAAAATGAAATGCAAAAGTTGTAGGTAGATAGTAAAAATGCCTGCAACTCTTGTAATTATTATTTTTAGTTTTAGAAAATACTGAGAAAAATTGAAAAAAAAAAACGATTTTTATGATCAATTTTTCCGTAAATGACAGTATCTAATATTGGAGAGAAATATTTTTCCATAAAAACCAAATTATCTTTTCTAATGGTCTTTGACATTCTTTAATTTAACACTATTTTTGTAATGTTTTTGCACGGGTCGTTTGAACTCGAAGTTTCTTGCAATTCGGATTTTTTGATGCAGAAATGTTTCTTGGGGTCTCAATAGTAATAGTAAACTTTATGCTTTTTTTTAAATCCGTTATATAACGGGTGGCAATGGTGCAGTGGATGTAGTGCTTGACTGCTAACCTAGAGGTGTGGGTTCGAGTCGTACTTCAGGCAGCAATCTTTTCTTTATCCCCCAGCTTGGAGGCCACCCGTGGGATTATATGAGAAGATAATAGTCATCTTATTCTCTATTCACTGTACCAACCGTGCCGTGCAGTATGCATTTTAAAGACCTTAGGTTTTACAGGCATTTAGTTAAAATTATTATAAATTAGATATTCGCTTTTGCAAGCTTTATTAGTAAAAAAAGGCTTACTTTAACGTACTGTCAATCATGTCGACGCAAACAGCTCTTATAATAATGCCGGTAGAAACTTAAATAATGGCTTCATTTTCAAAAGCAACATGACCCTTTTCAACCGCGTTTCAATAAAAATCATATCGTTTTTAAATATTTTGATATTCAATTCCAAGACCAGTCGATTTTTCTCCCCTTCTCGATTACACTGGTCAACATGGTTATTGTTAACAATTTTATGTTCTGAGCTTGACTCTCAAGTCAGAAAAGTTCTATCACATCACGTTTCTTAAATATTACAATCCCAAACCATTACAAAAATATTGTTTTTGGAAGTTCAATATTCGATATCTCAAAAACTTTGCACGTTAGAGCCAATCTAATTTTTTTTTCAATTTTTCTCAATATTTTCCAAAACAAAAGTATAGTTTATCAACATAATCTTAAATAAAAGGTTTTAATCTTAATGACTGCATTCCAAATTTTTGAAAAATCAAAACATTTTTCGGTAAATTTTTTTAAATTAAATTCGTCAAAAATCAAAAAATTAACTTTTTGCTCAAAAAACATTTAAAATAGATAAAAACCTAACAAAGTTATTTTTGACCAGGTTTTGTTAAAAAAATTCAACATTTTTTGTAAAAGATAAAAATAAAAAACCAAAAAAACGTATTTTTGCATTTTGCCCAATATTTTTGAGGTTATATAAAAAATAATAAAAAAAAGTTGTAGACATTTTTACTATCTACAACTTTTGCATTTAACTTTTTTCTATAGGATTTTTGACATCCACCCCACTTTTTCGCCCACCCACCCCCTTTCCCCCAATTTGTTTGTGGGCAGTTTATTTTTCCCCTTTCATATACCATTTATCCCACCGCACCTTTAAGCTACATCGAAACACAAAGTCAGAAAAAGTATAAAAAGTAAACAAAAGTACAAAATAACAAAAATAAAATTTATTGATGTGACATTTAAAAATATAAATTATTTGAAAAAATATAAACTTTTTTGTACTTTTTTGACTTTGTGTTCCATATAGTTCAGGCTTTATGCTGCTAATAATTTTTTCAACTTTGACAGACTGACAGACTGACAGACTGACAGACTGACAGACTGACAGACTGACAGACTGACAGACTGACAGACTGACAGACTGACAGACTGACAGACTGACAGACTGACAGACTGACAGACTGACAGACTGACAGACTGACAGACTGACAGACTGACAGACTGACAGACTGACAGACTGACAGACTGACAGACTGACAGACTGACAGACTGACAAACTGACAGACTGACAGACTGACAGACTGACAGATTGACAGACTGACAGACAGACTTCCGGGACCCATTTTGTTCGCATCTCTATCATCGTAGTATCATGGAAAATTGTTATCTCAACTTTTTTTTGTACGAATGCATAACTTGATAATTTAGTACCTATATGGCAAGTAAAAACTCAAGAATACTAAATTGATACACACATTGATTTGAAAGTCACCTATGTAGACCAGTGCCAATAATTTTTAAAAAAAATATTAGCAGCATAAGGGTGGTGGGAAAATTTAGGGTAAATGGTAAGTATATGAAAGGGGAAAAATAAATTGCCCACAAACAAATTGGGGGAAAGGGGGCGGGCGAAAAAGTGGGGTGGGTGTTAAATATCGTGGTTTCTCACGTTTTCTGTCAAAAGAAGACCTCCTTTTGAAAAAAATGAAATGCAAAAGTTGTAGGTAGATAGTAAAAATGCCTGCAACTCTTGTAATTATTATTTTTAGTTTTAGAAAATACTGAGAAAAATTGAAAAAAAAACGATTTTTATGATCAATTTTTCCGTAAATGACAGTATCTAATATTGGAGAGAAATATTTTTCCATAAAAACCAAATTATCTTTTCTAATGGTCTTTGACATTCTTTAATTTAACACTATTTTTGTAATGTTTTTGCACGGGTCGTTTGAACTCGAAGTTTCTTGCAATTCGGATTTTTTGATGCAGAAATGTTTCTTGGGGTCTCAATAGTAATAGTAAACTTTATGCTTTTTTTTAAATCCGTTATATAACGGGTGGCAATGGTGCAGTGGATGTAGTGCTTGACTGCTAACCTAGAGGTGTGGGTTCGAGTCGTACTTCAGGCAGCAATCTTTTCTTTATCCCCCAGCTTGGAGGCCACCCGTGGGATTATATGAGAAGATAATAGTCATCTTATTCTCTATTCACTGTACCAACCGTGCGGTGCAGTATGCATTTTAAAGACCTTAGGTTTTACAGGCATTTAGTTAAAATTATTATAAATTAGATATTCGCTTTTGCAAGCTTTATTAGTAAAAAAAGGCTTACTTTAACGTACTGTCAATCATGTCGACGCAAACAGCTCTTATAATAATGCCGGTAGAAACTTAAATAATGGCTTCATTTTCAAAAGCAACATGACCCTTTTCAACCGCGTTTCAATAAAAATCATATCGTTTTTAAATATTTTGATATTCAATTCCAAGACCAGTCGATTTTTCTCCCCTACTCGATTACACTGGTCAACATGGTTATTGTTAACAATTTTATGTTCTGAGCTTGACTCTCAAGTCAGAAAAGTTCTATCACATCACGTTTCTTAAATATTACAATCCCAAACCATTACAAAAATATTGTTTTTGGAAGTTCAATATTCGATATCTCAAAAACTTTGCACGTTAGAGCCAATCTAATTTTTTTTTCAATTTTTCTCAATATTTTCCAAAACAAAAGTATAGTTTATCAACATAATCTTAAATAAAAGGTTTTAATCTTAATGACTGCATTCCAAATTTTTGAAAAATCAAAACATTTTTCGGTAAATTTTTTTAAATTAAATTCGTCAAAAATCAAAAAATTAACTTTTTGCTCAAAAAACATTTAAAATAGATAAAAACCTAACAAAGTTATTTTTGACCAGGTTTTGTTAAAAAAATTCAACATTTTTTGTAAAAGATAAAAATAAAAAACCAAAAAAAACGTATTTTTGCATTTTGCTCAATATTTTTGAGGTTATATAAAAAATAATAAAAAAAAGTTGTAGACATTTTTACTATCTACAACTTTTGCATTTAACTTTTTTCTATAGGATTTTTGACATCCACCCCACTTTTTCGCCCACCCACCCCCTTTCCCCCAATTTGTTTGTGGGCAGTTTATTTTTCCCCTTTCATATACCATTTATCCCACCGCACCTTTAAGCTACATCGAAACACAAAGTCAGAAAAAGTATAAAAAGTAAACAAAAGTACAAAATAACAAAAATAAAATTTATTGATGTGACATTTAAAAATATAAATTATTTGAAAAAATATAAACTTTTTTGTACTTTTTTGACTTTGTGTTCCATATAGTTCAGGCTTTATGCTGCTAATAATTTTTTCAACTTTTGTCCTCTGAAAACCGGTTTTGCACTGGTCTAATGATAGCATAGCTCAATCATACCTATACAACACCCATCGTTCAAAAAGTATGCCTTTTAGTTCTTCTTCTGCCTTGATTAAATAATACGAGAATAAGGCCGTGTGTGAATTGCGTTAATTAGTTAACACCGTGTAAAATTTTTGACACTATTTGGCAAAAAAATGTGTATTTAATCAAAGATTTTAGTATCTTTGATTCAATATAACCTTTTAAAGACACTGAGGGTAAAAACAACTTAAAATCAACGAAAACCACGTTGATTCAACTATTTTTCGGAATGATTTTGCGTTGAAGACGAAAATTTTAAAATCAAAGTAGAACATCGTTAGTTTAAAGTGGTTTACCGTTATAAAACATTTTTAAATCAAAGTTGTTTCAACTTAAAAAAAAGCATCAATTTATTAAAAAAATAGAAAAAAATGGGCAGCCGCTGGGGATCGAACCTACAACTCTTGGGTTACTAGGCGAATGCTTTACCAACGTGCTATCTCACTGTTGAAAATTAGAGTGATAAAATGCAACAAAACCTGAAGTCCAACAAAAATAAATAAATTTCTACGTTGTTTCAATTTTATTTTGAAGAAGTTTCATGTTAATTTTTTCAACATTAAATCAACGTTGAACATTTTACGTTGCGTTTTTTCCCCCAGTGCAGAGGTCGTTCTAACTTCTAACTATAGCTATAGGTGATTTCAATGCTAAACTTGGTTTTAGAAAAAATGGAGAAGAATACAGAAGGGGTATGGTACGCCAAATGAAAGAGGAAATCGCCTCATACAACATATTTGGCAACTTAAACTATTTTTCGCAAACTCCTTATTTAAGGGGTTATATCTAGTTGTAAGTGCAAAAAAAACCTTCTTTTTTGTGGATTTTTTGTGAAGAGGCATTTAATTATATAAACATAAAAAATACATATCCATATAGCAAATTTAATGTATTAAAAGAATTCGCTGTGTATTTAAAAAAATATTGGGTTCCATTATTTTTGTAGTAGATCTCCAAGAAGACCTCCAAAAAAAAGGTGTCTGGCGGTGAGCAAAATTTCTCCGAAACGGCTGGAATAATCGGCTTGAAATTTGTACACAATTTGCTTGGATACTTTTGCAAGGTAATGAACGAACGAAAAAGGTTTTTGACAATAATTCGATTTTTTAGCCACTTTAAAGTGTAAATTTACGTAAAAAAAACGATTTTTTTTTTGGGAAGCCGCCATTTTGTCAATTTTGATTTTTGACTTTTCCTTCGTTCATTACCTGCATTCGTCTTTCCTGAAAATTAATCTCTTGGTTTTTTTAATTTTAAGTGACTTGGATCAGAGATATCTTGCTCACCGCCAGACACCTTTTTCTTGGAGGTCGTCTAGGAGATCTACTACAAAAATAACGGAACCCAATATTTTTTTAAATACACAGCGAATTCTTTTAATATGGATATGTATTCTTTATGTTTATATAATTAAATGCTTCTTCACAAAAAATCCACAGGAAAGAAGGTTTTTTTGCACTTACAACTAGATATAACCCCTTAAAAAGAAGCCACAAATTAGTGGACCTGGATATCACCAGATAAAAAGTACAAAAAGCAATATGACCTCATTTTGGTTAACAAAAAATCCAGTTGTTCAAGATGTTTCCGTACTAAACAACTTCCAAATGGACTCGGACCACCGACTAGTACGTGCGAAAATTTTTTGTCAACCTAAAAACGAGACAGCTCCACAAAAAAACACGAACAGTTTTATCGAAATCATTAAATGCTGATGTTATTAAGAGGTATAATACAGACCTTCAACAAAGATATACACAGAAAAAAATATGACCCGCTAAAAACTAACAGATTGCCATATTGTTTTACCGTCCATACATTTCATAAAATCTTATTAAAATCAACGATTAATAAGGTTTTTTTAAGGAGATTTCTTATTATTTTTATAGAGAAAATCTTTTTAAAATTTGACTGAAAAGTTGATTTTTTTTTTGCAACTTAGCACTAGAACAAAAATCGCGATCAATATTTTCATGGCAGGTTGGTTCAGGTGGTAAGATGGGCGACTAATGATTTGAAGTCTCCAGTTCGATTCCCAGCCTGGTCATGTTTTTTTTTATTTTTTTGTAGATTTTAAAACAATAAGGAAAACCCGATTGTTTTAATAAGGTTTCCTTCTTGGATGAAAACCATAGAGAAATCTTATTGTTTTTGTTCTATTTTATGTGGTCTATTTTTCTCTGTGTAATACTATATCTACATTCAACGAAACAACACAAAATGCATGTAACAAAATGGAAAAAACCATCAAAGACTCAGCAGATAGATATATTCTTACAGCTTCGTCACAGAAAACAAAAAAGTGGTATTTAAAGTTTTAAAGCTGATTTTTGGTAATAAACTATTAAGAATATTTAATTAATAAACATCCCTAAATATTCAATTAAAGATTCGTTCGATTTAATTAATAAAATTAAAGACCTAGCTTTGCCTCCGAATGCCAAATTGGTTTCATTTGATGTTAAAAATTTATTTCCATCGGTTCCATCTAACAATCTAAAAATGTTACTTTCTATGATGATAAAATTTAATGTCTTCAACTAAATCAACTAATATCTACTTGTTTAGACCAAAACTATTTTCACTTCAATTGCAAAAACTACAGACAACTATGAGGTTTAGCGATGGGATCATCATTTTCGCCATTTGGAGCTGAATTGTATGGATAATTTTGAAAAGACACTGTTTTCGACAGTAAACAATCATTTAAAATATATATTCCTTTGGACTCGCTACGTAGATGACATCTTTTGTGTTTGGAGGGATACAGAACGCAATTTGAATGTCTTTCTCAAGAAAGCTCACAAAAAATGTTATTTGCAACAACACAATATTTCCTAAAGCCAATCAACTGAAGAAGAGCGGTATATACAAAAATAGCGTGCAGTGATTGTGACGGGGTTTACATTGGAAAAACCGCGAGAAATTTGGAAAAAAGATTCAACGAACATGTAAGAGCAGTTTCTTATTCGGATCCTTTCTTCTGGCCTGTCACAGCATCTCCGTTGTTCTGGTCATTCGTGTTCAATTGAAAACATTGATCTTCTTCACAACCTAAGTTCCGGAAGAGTTTTAGATAAATTTGAAATTTTTGAAATAAATAAACTTAGATTACAGGGACAAAAACTCCTTAATAAATCAAATTGATTTAACTAATAAAATAGTCCACTTTTAAATATAAAATTATAAGCTTTAAAAACTTCTCTAGTCATCACTGTTTGTTTGTTAACTCTTTTTATGTATTTAACCTTTGTAACTCTTTTTTATATATAAACGTATAAGTAATGTCAGTTCCTGGTGATGTCTTCATAAGACGAAACGCGTCGACTCATTTGAATTAAAATAAAATTTATCAACATCATTGTGAAACTTTAAAATAACAAGTGTTTTTATTATTCTTTTATAATGTCATCAAGGTTTCACCAAGTGCCAACCAAAGACTCTATAGAGTCAATCTAAAATATATGAAAATATGTTGATAAAAATTTCCATATTTTTATTTTTCAAAATTCACTGCCCTTATTAGACATCGAAAAGTGGCCCAAATTTAAAAAACAAATGACAATTGCATGGGACATAATGTAGGGATATAGTAATTACCATGGAAAAGCGAAGAGTAATATGAGCCGTGTTTTATTGTTAACTCAGTACTTAACTCTGTAAAATTTTGCATGGGAAACAACAACAAATGATTGCTAAGGATAAAAAAAACTTTTTTATATGTTGGTTTACATTACCTATACATTTTTGACCGTTCAACAAAATAGGATTATTAATAATAAAAAAATAGGTTATCGTTTTATTGTTGTTTACGGCATAAAATGTTTACTCAGTAAAGTACTGAGTACCAATGAAGCACGGCTATAATCAAGGCAAAATCTGCTGCGAGTACATTTCGATTTAAGAGAGACAAAGAATGCATTACCAACCAATCCACAAAAGAATCCCTTAAAAAATCATAATGGGAACACATTCCTCATGACTCATGAGATGGAAAATACTAAAATAAACAAAATTGTATTCACATGTTTTATTTATACAATAAATAATGTAACCCAAAAAGCATTAAATATTTAGAGTTTTTTAAAGAAAAATAGGGACATCATTAATATGAGACATCTTGAAAAAAAAAATACTTTCAAAACTTAAAATATATTTTTATATATAGTTTAATTTAATATCCAAACAAAATATGTTGGTGAGGTTATGATAATAGTGGCAATGCGGCAGCTCTTTCTAAATAAAAACTAAATAAATAAAAAAGTTTTTAGCCTCTGGTTCAATCAGCAGATATAAAAAATCTGTCTAACTGATAGATTAGATAGACCTGTTAACCTATTATATTAGCCTTATCATAAAAATATGATTTGACTAATGTATTCAGGAAAGGGAAACTCACAAAATTTAATATATTTCTTTGAAGCGACCCAGAGTAATTCTGTTAAAATAATTTACCTTAAATGCTTTTATTGTTTTACATCGTTATATGTATGGAAATAAATATTCCTTTTATAAATACAGGATAGATGGTCACCACAAAAATACACAGGCTGTAAAGAAAAATCAACTTTATATAAACGAAAGCCACTTTGAATTAACTTTATTTTCGGAATGGTATCGATCCTGCCTGCGTTGTTTTACTAGTCGATTACTTACTTATAACACAAGTTTACAAAAAAATAAAAAATTTTTGGACACCAAGTACCGTTATACTTTTTGTATAGATTTGAGTCCAGAAAACTCGAAAATTGTATCTCAAAAAATATTTATGGATAGGTTTTCGAGATATGATTTTTCAAAGTTCTTTGTCGTTGTTTTTCCCAGCATACTTTACTTAGTATTCGGGCTATATCTTGAGAAAAAAACGACTAATCTGAACAGATTAGGCGCCTGAAAGCTGAGTAAATAAGCAAGAAACACTAGAACAACTTTTCTGGGTCACTCCAGATGTTTAAGTGCAATGTTCAAAAACATTTTTAAAAAATCGATCTTTTAATTTAATAGTTTATAATTTTGTATGTATAGTAAACTTTTTGGCAAAGATAAAAATATAATTTTCTTCAAAAATAAGGATAAATTATAAAGATATAACAATTTTTGTAACGATCAGTATTGTCGACTTTTCCTATTAGCCCAGTCATTTTAGTCATTTTTAAGCCCAATCTGCGGAAAAATTCCTACTGGGCTGAATTTTGGTATACAGCTTAATGACGGCTTTGTTATGAAGATGTGAAAAATCGACATTGATATCGTGTCCGCGTTAAGAGTTATAGGGGTCAAAAGGTCACAAAAACTGGTTTTTCACGATTTTCAGCAAAACGGTAAGTCTTATCAAAAAATTTTCAATGCAAGAATTGTAGACCAGATTATTATATATAAAAAGTGTCATGACACTTTTTTTCCTAAGACCCACCGTTTCTTAGGTATAACGATTCAAAAAGTTGAAGTTTAGTTGTAATCGTCATAATCCTATTCCTGAAAAAAAAACTCCTAACTGAAAAGTTCCTGAAATTTCATTATTTTTTTAGCTTGAATTTCGTTCCTCAACTGTTAAGAATATGGGGAAACCAAAAAAAAATGGAAATTTTCGCCATTTTTCCGATTGGGGCCCTTCTCCCGAAACCATTTCCCTGGGAATTTTTGTTTAGAATATGTCTGAAAATATACAGGGTGTGCAATAGAGAATGTTTTTGTGACCTTTTGACCCCTATAACTCTTAACGCGGACACGATATCAATGTCGATTTTTCACATCTTCATAACAAAGCCGTCATTAAGCTGTATACCAAAATTCAGCCCAGTAGGAATTTTTCCGCAGATAAAACCTAAAATTACTGGACTATATTACTTTTTGAGTTTTTGCCTTTGACTTGAAAAACAAGCCTAATTTAAAAAAAAATGTATTATGTGATTTTTTTTCAGATAATTAAATTTCCTATCGATATGTATCTATCCTTTAAAAAAATTTAAAACTAAAATATTGTAAAAAACTCAAGAAAAACTGTTCAAAAAAGAGAAAAGACGAAATTATTTATGTTTTTGTCATCCTTTGAGCATTTATAGATATTGAACATGTAAAGGAGGAAAGAAAATACTTTATCTTTCATCATAATGGTCACAAAAATTGAATACGGCTAAAATTGGATAAAATATGGAAATTTAATTATTTACAAAAAATCACTTAATAAAAATTTTTACACTAGGCTTTCTTTTCAAGTTATAGACAAAAACTAAAAAAAAAAAGTAACAGAAAATATTGATCGTTACAAAATGGTCATATCTTTATAATTTATTCATAGGTTTTTTAAGAAAATTATCTTTTTATCTTTGCCAAATCTTTATCTTTGTTCAGATTAGTGGTTTATTACTCAAGATATAGCCCGAATACTAAGTATGCTGGAAAAAACAACAAAAAAAACTTTAAAAATCATATCTCGAAAACTTATCCCTCGTAATTTTTTTTTAAAGTGATTTCCGAGTCCCTGAGGTGTACGTAAAATAGTGGGATTGAATGTCCATTTTGGGTGTAAACCAGTGTAATCAGGCATGTGTAAGTTGAACATTATTCTGACAAACTGCAACTTAAGTTGAAGACTGATAGTTTTTTTTTATATTTCTCAAAGTTGTTTCAACTTTAATGCACAAAAATATTCCTTCTTGTAAAGATGTTTTTTGTATGTAAGTTTTTTCAACGTTGCATCTACGTTGCTCTTGTTACATTTTACATTGCCTTTTTTTGCTCAGTGTATACCCAAAACCACATAACGCCAATGACCTCGAATGTAAAATGTTAATATGTTTGTACATTTATATCCTAAATAGAGAAGGTGTGTACGTTGTGCGTGCCGTAGGGATTGATGGCGCTAAGAATTTAAAAGGAAACATTCTGCTATAGACTTGCCAAAAAAATTACCGTCTATATTTAGAGAAAATTGTTTTCTCTGTTTAGTCCTTCCTCGCAATTTATTTGAGACGAAGTGAATTACTATAAGTGTAGGTAGGTATTATGAGTTGCAAAAGTTTAGAGTTTTCCTTTGTCACAGAGTAGGCAATGGTGTCAAACAGAAAGTGGCTAATAAATTTGGTATATTTGGGTGGCAGATTGACTATAAAATGTTTATATGTTTCATTTTTTTTGCCTTCATATTAAGTGTATACGGGTACTAAAACTTTATTGAAACTGTCTCTTGATAAAGTGTTTTTATTTAGGCACTTAAAATGATTATGATGAAAATCGATTGGGTGTTATATACTGTATAGGTACCTATTATGCTTTTTCTGCGTTCAAATCTTTTTAAACTAATCCACCTTTTCTTGGTTTCATCAATCATGTGGAATATTAGCTATCAGACTTAAACTAGGCGATTCCATCATCGCAAGGGCAACATTAAGATTCATTATGAATTATGAAATCTTTACATGAAGCGGTTCAATTAAACCAGTTCTCTTCGAATTTGTTTTAAATGCATTTCAATGTAAGTATTAGAAAAAATAATGATTCTCTTTATTAACAAATGATCTGTCGTTCTCTCTTTGCCTCTTCCTTTCTTAGAGCATAGAGGAAGGAATACCTAGAGAACCGACTTCGGGGGGTTGTTCTCTTCGACCCTACAAGCTGCATGCTGCAATGAGAGAAAAAACTCCACAGTGGCTATATGTGTTAGTTTCCCCGTGCATTTTAAATGGTACCCACACATTCAACTGTGGAGTTTTGCTGAATGCGCTCAGTGCGCAATAAGGTTGAAAAAAAAAAATTCGTTTAATTCAAAAATTGAAAAATAAAATTAAATTTTCTGACACTCCATTAATAAAAAATATATTCAATATTATTTTTTATTATACATATTTTACATAAAAATTCATCAATATTTATGAGTTTTATTGTTAAAAAGTAAGAAAAAATAAAAAAAAGTATAAGTGCACCCTAAGAAAACCAATGAAATAAAATGAACAGAGCCTAATTTACACCACACAAAATAGACCAGTTTTGCTCAGCGGTGAGTATTTTGACAGATGAAAAAAAAAAAAAAAATCGCGGGAAGCAAGGATTAAAAGTTTATTTTGTATTTTAATTTTTCAGACAAATTACTGTTTGCTGATGTTCCCCAACATTAAAATTAATCTCTGCGAGATTACTGTCCAGGATCTTGCTGCGCAGAATGTGATGGAAGTTGTTCACTCAGGAAAACCCATCAAAGGCAGAAAACGGAATTAGTTTTTAAAACTAACCTGAGAGCTGATCAAAAACGAACCTATGTACGAATCAAGAATGAAGACACTCATCTGAAGCCATGGTACCTATGCCATGACCTGAAGCAACCGAACGTAGTCAAATCCGGCGATTTTGGTAAAAATTGTATATCATATTTTAAGAATAATCATTATTGAAAGACAATTCTTCTAGAAGTCGTCCAGTTCTTCCTTAATCTCATGGGAAAAAACAAAGATCTAAGTTTTGGTATTGCATTTATCAAAACCCTCATGATGCTTGAAAAGAAACAATGTTCGTCCTATTGTGATTTTAAAACTTGAAGTTAACTTATTTTATTTTGCAGTTCAAACAATTCACATTCTACAGGAAACATTGCTGTCATCGTCTCTGGAGAACTATTTTGTCGATTTATCACACTCAGTTTTGATGACAAGCATATTGGAGGAATGCATTATGTTACATAGAGAATCAAGTATGGTAATCACTCACCAGGTAGTACTATTCGTTACCGATGCCGATGGCTGGAGAGTGCTAACACTTACAAGCTCTCATAACAGCTGACAAGTCAAACAAATAGATTCATGTCTATGTGATCCATGGAAGTCTAGATAATTCTGGGTTAGTTTACAGTTTCTCTCGAAATCAAATCTTTTAACCGTGCTTTATTTTAGTTCCCAAAAAAAAGGCTAGCCTTGTGTCGAGGATCAACTGCAGACAAACTTCGCCTCCGATTTAAAACAAATCTTGTGCAGCGTGTTCCTCATGAATATGTCCCCCTTGCAGGATGAGATCGAAAATCCCAAAAAAAATTCGAAAGATCCCACATCAGACCTCTTCGACTTCAGAGCGTCAGAAAACTATGTGATTCACCAGCAAAGCGCTGGCTCAAATCAAAGCTTTTATTCTGCCGAAGAAGTTAATCCCGAACTGGAAGTATTTAACAACAACAAGAATGGGAACGGTCGCCCAATTACAATACAACGTGGCCACACCATCAATGAAAAAAAAAATACTTAACAAAATGAATTAATAACAAAAAAGAAAATAATGAAAATATTTAAAATAAATTTCTTTGACGCGTATTTATGCATTTTATGCCAAAACTAAAAGAAAAAACAAAAAAAAAAACAAATAATTAGTTAATTATTCCTATCTTTTTGTTTATTGTATAATTAGGGGAGAGTGGGGCTAAATGTAACAGGGGTAAGAATTAACAGCTAAAAAAAGCGATGTTCCTTTCAATATTAAGAAACGCGTAAAGGAGAAAAATGCTCAATTTTTGCATATCTACCGGCTTATAGCTTATAAAACAATTTATGAATTCAAATAACTTTAATTTAAGACTACTGTCAAATTTTCTCTGGAAATCTTGGATTTGCTCCACTTTTTTTTTTTAATTTGCACCAAAATTTCATGACTGAGGTTTGTTTTTATTGTTATTAATTAAAAATAAATAAATAAAACAAATAAAGGTATTTTTCTCTTATTTTTAGTTCTTGGTACAACCTACCCCGGTATGTGTTACACTTTGCCCCGTATGTGGGGTAAGTTGAAACAACACGATTTTTTTTTGGAAGCTTTATTTTTCAACATTACCGTTATGTTTTGCTAAATTTTTATGATGGATCTTGGAGCTAAAACATGGGTCTTTAATTTAAAAAAGGTCTGGTTGACCCACTTTCAAATTTGTAGGAGAACCATCGATTTTAGAAAAAAGTGTTACATTTGGCCCCACTCTCCCCTAGTTCAATTGTTAAGGAATTTCAGAAAAGGATTAATAAAATACAAAAAACTTGTGTATGAAAAAGAAACCAAAAGTTAATCTTTAATATTTTTTTAAGCCTAGTATTGAGATTACGCTTAATTTTGGCTAATTTTTTCTTCACTTTTTTTGTCGTGCTCTGGGTAATCGCAGAAGTATCTATATTGATTAATTGCGATTCAGCATGGTCCAGAAAGTCTACCATAGCATGAAACCATAATGTTTCATACTAAAACTGGGGAATTGATCATATGCACTAAAGAATAAAATGCAATTTTCAAAATTTTTTTAAAAATCCAAAAATTTTTTTTTTGACAATTTTATTTTAAATTATAGAAATGCTTCTTCACAAAAAGTTTCGTTGAAACCGAATAAGCAATCGGAGATAATCGGATTTGAAAAAAAAAAACGTTTCTATGGCAGGTACCGTTAATAATGATTTTCAAAAAAAAACATTTTTCATTGAAAGATAGACCTTAGCTTAAAACTAACATTTGAATTTTTTAAACAAAATCGTTGGAGCCGTTTTCGAGATATTTCAGTTTTACTAAAATCGGTATATGACAAGTACAGTTATTTTTGGTCCAAAAAAATTTATTCCAAAAATCCCTCTGGAGAGTCGCCAAATAACGCTACATACCAAGTTTGACACCAATCGGTGAATCCGTGTAGGCTGTAGCTCCTTATACAGACAGACAGACAGACAGACAGACAGACAGACAGACAGACAGACAGACAGACAGACAGACAGACAGACAGACAGACAGACAGACAGACAGACAGACAGACAGACAGACAGACAGACAGACAGACAGACAGACAGACAGACAGACAGACAGACAGACAGACAGACAGACAGACAGACAGACAGACAGACAGACAGACAGACAGACAGACAGACAGACAGACAGACAGACAGACAGACAGACAGACAGACAGACAGACAGACAGACAGACAGACAGACAGACAGACAGACAGACAGACAGACAGACAGACAGACAGACAGACAGACAGACAGACAGACAGACAGACAGACAGACAGACAGACAGACAGACAGACAGACAGACAGACAGACAGACAGACAGACAGACAGACAGACAGACAGACAGACAGACAGACAGACAGACAGACAGACAGACAGACAGACAGACAGACAGACAGACAGACAGACAGACAGACAGACAGACAGACAGACAGACAGACAGACAGACAGACAGACAGACAGACAGACAGACAGACAGACAGACAGACAGACAGACAGACAGACAGACAGACAGACAGACAGACAGACAGACAGACAGACAGACAGACAGACAGACAGACAGACAGACAGACAGACAGACAGACAGACAGACAGACAGACAGACAGACAGACAGACAGACAGACAGACAGACAGACAGACAGACAGACAGACAGACAGACAGACAGACAGACAGACAGACAGACAGACAGACAGACAGACAGACAGACAGACAGACAGACAGACAGACAGACAGACAGACAGACAGACAGACAGACAGACAGACAGACAGACAGACAGACAGACAGACAGACAGACAGACAGACAGACAGACAGACAGACAGACAGACAGACAGACAGACAGACAGACAGACAGACAGACAGACAGACAGACAGACAGACAGACAGACAGACAGACAGACAGACAGACATTAAAAATCGTCCCCTGTAAAATTTTCTTTTTGTGACTTAGAACAATTTTGCTTTAATGCCTCATGCCTGATTTACAATATTGCGAGACGACGAGACGAGAGCGTTGCGTTTTTTCTGAACGTTTTCGATTTAAATAAAATCGTTTTAAATCGTATGGAAATTCACAATACTGCGATTTTTTATTCTATAAAGTAAAAATAAAGAAAAACAAACAATATTTTTGGAGAATCGAACTCCGGACGGTGAGATTACGAGGCACTCACCTTATCACCTAGGCTAATTCGAATTTAGATATTATTGAAACTTTTATCCATATAAGCTGTCTAAAATATTTTAATGTTAAAATTTCATTTTCGAAAAATCGTCGTCTCGTGCGTCCTTTTTCCAATCGGAATATTGTGTATTGTTTCATATACATATTTTCATTATTTGGAAATTTTTAAAATTGTCAAGGAAAATCTCGTCTCGTCGGCTCGCAATATTGTGAATCAGGCAAAAGCCTAGTACGCTGTTGATACAAATACCGGTTACAAGTGTCACTTTTGCTAAAATAACAAAAAAAGTCTCAAGAGGATTGATTATTAATATTAGGACTAAATAAATATATAGGTATACCTAACTAAAAAATCAAAAGGTACAACCAAGTTTTATAGAAGCTGTTTTTATTCAATAAATTATTGTATTTCTCACAAAAACTAGGGATTATTTAATAACTTAATTTAGAACTATAGCTAGCTTGTATACATTTTTTGAAAAATGAATAACTCATTTCTAAAATTCACTTTAAAGGTATAACTTCAACGGCTACTTTTTGCAAAAAGTGGGAAAACTATAGAAGTAAATATAATATTTTCTGCTAGAGAAAAAAAATGTTTGTATTGAACTCTTCTACAAAAACCCGTTAACAAATCCTGGCGCCAAAGTTATCCTACTACGTGCCAAAACATCATTTTTGTTCTATACCAAAAAGTTCGAATTTCTGTATCTGGGTTGAAATCGTAAAATTTTTTTTTCTAAGCCAATTTTGAACTGATTTTCATAAAAAATACCTCGTTTGATTTGGAAATAAATATTATTTTACAGTACCTTGCCATATTATTAGGCCCAAGCGAAAAAAAAACAATTTTTCATGTTGCTGAATTTTTAAAGTTTTTGTCGAAATATCTTAAATTTTTTTGTCTCATTTACTTAAATTTATTATGTACATAGATATGGATTGACTTAAAAAAAGTTGGAAACATACTGTGAATAGCTCTGCTCGTCTGGTCTTCAACGAAAAGAAACTGCTCCAAATCTAAGAACATTACGTAATAACCAAACGATCAGATCCTCTGTATTGATGCAAGATGGGGCTTTTGCCATAAAGTTAAGAACGTCACGTTATTCCTCGATACAAAAATTAAAGTATTGGACCAGCCTGGAAACTTTCCGGTCATGAATTCCATTGAAAACTTCTTTTGGAGCTTATTCACTTTTGCACGTTATTTTTTATCAAAATTTATGAATTCTTTAACTTTTTTTAAGTCAATCTGTATCTCCATGATAAGTGCAAGTGAATGAGACAAAAAAAAAACTTAACATATTTCGACAAAAACTTTAAAAATTCAGCAACATGAAAAAAAATTGTATTTTCTTCGATTGGGCCTTATAATATGGCAAGGTACTGTAGAATACTAGCTGACCCGGCGGACTTCGTTCTACCTTTTCTAGTATTTATTTCCAATTTTTGACACTTTAGTGTGTGGACCTTTTCCATTAAAAACACAAATCGTTTCTCAACAAATCTAATACCTACATAAAATTCTTGTGGCGAAGTGTTTCTTATGAATTTCCTCCGAAACGGCTGAACCGATTTTTATGCAATGAAAAATCGGCAAACAAATATTTTCCATTCCCCTAAATGGTTAGGTTGGTCTAACCAAAATATTTTTTTTATTAAAATGAGTTTTTTGAAATATTGTGTCTTTGGTTTTAGACCGCGAGCCCACAGCAAATTTTGGGAGTGCAAGTATAACCAAAATGTGAGTATGCAGTTTTAAAGCCTTATGCGTATAACGAATTTAAAAGTCTTGCAGCTTTAAATCGCGGCCTGTTATGGTTTTCGGGGAGTTGAATAACTTGAGTAGGCTAAATTAACACAAATTCACATTCTGAATATGTATTAAGACTGATGTTTTGTCATCTCCCCAAAGCCTGAATAATTCAATCTTGTCTTAAGGCTATAAAACTGCATACTCACATTTCGGTTAAACCTCCACTCCCAAAATTTTCTCTGGGCTCTTAGACTATAATGTTTTTGCCAAAGATACCAAAGATCACTTTCACATTCGCTTTCCCAGTTGACACCAAAGAATTCCAATTAACAAAACTCACCAAATCGTAATCACTTTCCAACCACCAAGAGTCAAATTTTCTCAAGTGGGCCACCTAAAACCGACTTCTCGAATTTGATACTTTTTGAATATTTTTGAAAAATTTCAATTTTGTTAAAAGTTATAAACAAATGAAATTTTGTGCGTCTTTTTGTTAAAATGACTGTATCTCAGTAATGAAAACATAGAAGTTAATGAAATTTGGTACACATATTACCAATTGTATAAACAACAATTAACTAAAAAAAATTTTTCAAAAAAACAACAAATTATTAATAAATAATTGATTTTTTGCTAACTTCTAGAGTATGTAGAAAAACCGTTTTTCTTATATTCGATTCGAAATTTTATAAGCTTTCATTATCTGAAAGAAAATTTTAGTGCAAACCATAAGAAAAAAAGTTATGGACTTTTGAACGTTGCAAAAAATCATTTTTTTTACAATTGTACAATTAAATTTTGTGAAATTAAAACTATACGCGGACGAAAACCTATTACGTTTTGTAGAGATTGTTACACCAATTACAAAACGGTATTTAAAAATTCCGTAACACCTTAAAAATTAGAACTTAGGGCCAAAAAACGGATTTTTTAAACTTTCATCCTTCCAAAAAATCTAGCTTCGTCAAATTTTCACCAATTTAAGATTTCTTGACTGTTTAAGAAAGAACATTTAGACCTTTTCAATAATGTATAAAATATTTGGTTTGGTTGGCGCCAAAAGTTGGCGCTTACGACAAACCAACGCTAATCCGATGCTTTTTTTGTGGATATACGACAAAATGCACACTAATTATCTCAGTAACGGTAAACGATAGGACAAATCTGATAACAGAAATGAAAAGAGAACGTTCTAAAACCTATTACTACATATCCAGTTTAAAAAAGTGCATTTTGGCGTTTACGACAAAACAACTCTCGGGCGACGAATTCTATCTTTAAAAGCGGACGCATTATCAATATTGGGAATATAAAAACAACTAAACTGAAAGGAAAGGTAATGTAGATAATCAATGAGTTATGACTTGTGTATATAGTTTTCATAAATTCAATAACTATATCAATAATATGAATTTATTCTTTATGAACTTTCCAATCAGTTTAATATGGCAAAGTAATTGTCTCTTCAAGTACTTTGTCATTAATTTTGAGTTTTGTTCAAAAATAAAACAAGAATTTGTGAAATTTAATGGACCGTTAACTGAAACAGTTAAAATAAAACTTAGGATGTATGTTACAGTCATATATATGAAGGAACCGCCTATACTAGGAACGTATATAATGAATATGTAGGTATAGGTTACCTACATATAAAATCAATGTGGTTGACTTTGGTTTGACTTTCTTTGTTGAAAAATACTTGAATAAATAGGTTAAACAGATTCGTAAGTCTGTTCCTACCAAACAAATTTTAAGCAAGGTATCTCACTTGCGAAGAAAATTTTCGTTCTTTCTCATTTATTGGCTTGATATTTATACTCGAAATTGAGGGCAAAAACATAAGAATCAATTGCATAGATTTCGCAATGACCGTCGAAATTTATTTATTTATTTATTTATTCATCTACAGACTTAATCAACACCTTTAATAAATTTGAATTAAAAAAAAAATTCGAAATTTTTTTTTAAATTCTAAGAATTATTTTTTCCTAAATTGTATTTCTGATTTATATTAAAATTATATAAATGTTTTGTATAAAAAATTTTGGCAGCAAATCAGATTTAAAAAAAGGTTCTATTTCAAACTTTTCTGTTCGAGTAAGATCGAGTAAAATGATCGTGAACAAAATGTTCATGACCAAAGTGATGGAATTTACTCCAACTCTAATGGAAATGTGCATAGTTTTTGTGGTCGGTTTTTCTAGTAGCATAAATAAAAAGAGAATCAGTTTTGTATGCAAAGGTAGGTAGGTAGAGATGGCGGTCATAAGCAGCCTAGCTTGATGATCCAATTAGCGCAGAATGCGCCGTTTTGATACCAAAACTTGTGAAACCTGAGTTATAAATGGATTAATTGGAATAATGTGATTTCAATACACACGAGTGTTTAGGCTAGCCTAAAACCATTTCGTTGCATTGAGGAATGAGATCAAGTCTTTGATCTTTAATTCTGAGATGTTATTTATATCGTTGAAAAATTCACTGCCCAGAGAGAGCACTCTACTTGTGGCAAGGGCAGGACATTGGCATAGGATGTGGAATACCGTTTCTTTTTCCTGCTGATTCAAACAATTGCGACAAAAGGTGTTGTAAGGAATACCTAGCTTTGCTGCGTGTTCTTCTGTCGGCCAGTGTCCCGTACATACCGCAACGATCCTGCTAATTTCTTTTCTGGGTCTAGAGATTCGATCATATGTTTTGGATTTATTATAGATGGGCCAGATTTTTCTGGATATGACGCAGCTAGTCAAGTTGTGCCACCTATTGTTAGCTTTTGTTAGGTATTTTAAGAAGATATCGCCCTTCATGACTCCTATGGGGATGTTAACTATTTCTGCTATTGACTCATGAAGGGCCGATCCTTGCCTGGCCAGTTCATCCGCCTTTTTTGTGAGGCTTCCACTCAGCAATGAGAGTTCTTCTCTGCACTGCTGAACTAATTTGGAGGATGTCGTGACCGAAGCAATTGCTTTTATAGCTGCCTGACTATCTGTTAGTATATCTATGCTTTGGTTTTGATTTGGATATAGGCTAAGTAATTTGCAAGCTTCCGCAATTCCGCTTGGAATACACTGGCAAAGTTTGGTAGTCGAAAGGATTTTGAGATATTGAGGGATTCATAGTAGACACCCGCATCGACCCCACAATCCATTTTTGAGCCATCAGTGACAATGCAGGTGACGAAGTCTCTCGTCACAATGCCCTCTTCCCAGTCTGATCTAGACCTTGCAATTCTTTGTATGCAAAAGTATGTTACATTTTTATTTTATTTAAATTTAATTCGACAAGTAAAGATAAAATTAAATAAAATACAGAAAAATTAAATTAAACTTAAAGTTAGATACAAAAATGGAATTAATTAAATTAACCCCGTCTAATCCCGAAACTCCAATTCATTCACAATAACCAAGGGCAAAAGCCGTTGAATTCAGTGCGAACTGAAAACATCGACCATATCCGAATGTGTGAAGTTAGTCCCCCTTTTTTGAAATTGTTATTTTTGAAGGTTGTTCCAGGTTATTCCCGATTTGTTCCGGATTGTTCCAAATTTTTTTTGAAATATTTTCAAAAATGGAGGTTTTAGAGCCAAATAACCGTTTTTGACCTAGCCCCCCATTTCCACATTTTCAAAAATTTCCAAAGGCCCCCCTTTTTCGAAAAATAAAATTCTAAAAGTTGTTCCAAGTTGGACATTAATATTTCTGAAGCCAAACCAAAAATCGTTAAGAAAAACAAACAACTAGGCATTTAAACTAATAAAAACGATTTCAGTAAACTCTTGCCCCAATTTTGCTCCCCTTTTGAAAATTTTAAGATCCAAAAATTAAAACAAATTAGTCTTCTGATTTTCTCTAACGTATTAAAATATAATATGTTTCAAAGATATATCAACCCCCCAAAATTATAAAAAACCCCCCACCATCCCCCAAATTCGCCTATTTTTTTGGTCTTCGGTATTCGGCCGAATAGTTTAAGTATTCGGCCGAATACCGAATATCAAATGGAGAAGAAAAAAGACATAAATTACTATACCAAAATGTGTGTTTTATTAAAAAATTGTAATCTTTTGAAGTTCGATATTCGATAATGTCTTTGAAAAAAACATTCTCGTCTTTGCTTTTAGAGGTTTCCATTTCCAAAAGGAAGAAGGCGTGGTTCAGCACACTTGTTTTTGTTTGGTTTTTTTTTTTACTCGGATATCAAATTTTAATTTATTGTTTTTATCTATTTCGATAAAAAAAAATTAGATACAGTATAATACACACTAAAAATCTATATCAAATTTCCTATCGTTTTGTGTATAATGTTTGCCCCTTCGGTTTTTGTGAGCCGTGTATTTTGTATCACAAAATAAGCGTTCGCCGTTGTATTATATGATGTTGGAAATTTTTAACCCACTTCTATTCTTGGGTCAAAGTATAAAATTTTTGAAACTACCAACGTTTTTTTCTGAGTGTCGTTGGTCGAATATTCGGCGGCCGAATATTCGGTATTCGGCCGAGGAGCGTGGCCGAATATTCGGTATTCGGCCAAATCAATGTTCGCGGCATCTCTACTCAAAACCTAAATAAAATAAAATGCACGACTGGGGTCGCACGTACTTGCTCTTGCAGTTCAAAGCACTTTTATGTTAGTCTACTTGTAGATTTTAAAAGCTGGCTCTAAATTTTCAAAAAATTGATATTGGGGAAGAGCCGACATTTAGGGCATGAAAATTTTTTTTTTGTTATTTGACTTTTTTGAGAAAAAATAAAAATGCAGTTTTATTTCCACTGCTTTAAATATTACGTATACAAAGTTTAATCAAAATCGTTAGAGCCGTTTTCGAGAAATTCGCAATATCATATTTTTTTATATGGGAGGTATACGTTTTAAACAAGATATAAAAAAACAAAAAAAAAACAACCAAATTTGAAGAAAATCCGTCCACCCGTTTAGGCTGTGGAAATGTGTACAGATCGACGCACAACCGCACAGACGCACAGACGTACGGACGCACGGACGGAATTGCGAGACCCACTTTTTTGGAATTTTCCATCATCGTAATGTTGGTTTTGATTAAAACCTCAAATTTTTTTCGACACGAAACCAATACTTGCCCTATAGAGCAAGTAAAAATATGCATCAGGTACATGACGTAGAACCTATGAACAGCAAGTACAGGAATGGGTGTAATGTGTTGCCATTAAAATGTTTTGAAAAATCTGCAGAAACGACGAAAAAAAATCTGCAATGCAGATTTCTTAAAATTTGGGAGACTCGATTTCAAAAAATTTTGCGAACACGTGTCAGCTAAAATTAATTTCGAGAGTAATTTTTCTAGCTAAAATTGTTAAATTTGTACCAATAGCTTCTTCCCTGGAAGTGTTTATTAATTATTGTATTGTTAGGCTTTTTCCTCTATAAAATCAAACTCTTACTTAGTTTTGTTACAATTTGCATTTGAGAAAATGAAATCAAGAAGTCAAGAAGGAAAAATATAAACGTTACGACCAAACTCCAGCTGATTTTAAAACTAAAGATAAATAATTACCATTTTACTGGATTTTTTGAAATAAAAACCATTTTCATTATTGAAACATTAAGTTTCAGTTGCAAATAAAATCTGCACTGCAGATTTATGGTTCTCAAAAGTCTGGGAATGTGTTGAAAAATGCAGATAAATCTGCACTATTGGCAACACTGGATCACATTTATAGTGTAGGATAGTGTGGCATCAAAACTATCAAAATTTAAACCAAAGCTGTCATTCGAGCCATTCTAATGTGTGATAGAATTAAAACCAAAGTGCAATTCAAATTCAAAAACCCTTTAAAATCATTTTCTAACACAATTGCAAAAACTTTTATAGGATTAAATAGTAAGAAAATTGTGCAAAAGTTCTTTTTATAACCATTCAGAGACCCTTTCCTTTCACAAGTGAGTACACATTATTTGCAACATAAATGCATGCAAAGTAAATATTCATAGAAATAGATTATCGTAGAATAATTTAGAATTGGTTTCTGGTAGAATGAAGACATAAAAATAATAAAATTTGCTAAAATAAAAGTGCCCTTTTTTCTTGGATTTTTTAAAACCAGAACTGTAAAATTGAAAATCTCACAAACAGGGGTGTATCTATTTTGTTTGGTGATGCTAATGCGCTGCAACCGCTGGGCGCCCATATGTGAAATTATTCTTTCCATTTGCTTAGAATGAGTTCTCGTTTCTATACGCACAACATTTAAAAAAGCAGTTCATTTAAAAAGGATGTAAAGAAAGTTGAAAATAGACTGAAGCTACAAAAACTCAATTAAAATTAAGTGTAAAACATGAATGTGGTTTCTTTTTTTACTTTTTAGATTCCGATTATTGAGAACAATGAAGTTTTGCAAAAGTACAACAGTGAAAATATTTTTATTCTCGCTAGCGCAATTTTTTTGTGAAAAAGAATATATTTTTTAGGCCAAATATAATTTTTAGGCCAAGCAATTAACAATTAATTCTGCATCATTTTTTTAAGTTTTCCATCCAGAAATAAGTTTGACAATTTTCACTTTTTTACTTTTACAATGAGGTTAATGCTTAAATGCCAATGATTTATTTCTTTATTTTAAAACAACCATAAATAACGTTTTTCATAAAAATTATAAATTTTCACGTAGATTAAACGTTGCGCCTTTCGAACAACCATCTAACTCACACATAGCCGGGAACCGGATAAACGACCCGGATAGCCGGTTCCTACATACACGTCGGTTCCTAGATGAGCGCCTTCACACGAATAAAATCTTTCGAGTAAAGTCTAGTGTTTATGATCAGTCGAACTGTTTACGAGTAATTTTGTTCGTGGGTATGGGTATTGCAGACCGAGTTTACTCATGAGTTCAAACTATTAGTATGGTTTGAATTGTGAGTATGTTTGTTTATTGAAAAGATGATTTAAGAGGCCCATAGACAAGACATTTGTGTGCACATTTTTGCGCACATTTGTGTAAACACCGCAACACAGATGGCACACCGATCATGACACCGACACCAAAAAATCAAAAAGTTTTGATTTTGTCGCTCCGGTGTGCACACAGGTGTGGTGTGTATGGGCCGCTTTACGAGTATAGAGAGAAAACGATCGAGCACGAAAGATGATTTTTAAAAATTGAAATTGTTGGAACGGGTTCGAACATACTCATTTGGATCTCTGATACCTAATAGGTATGTACTTTTTTTTACATTTCAATTTAAATTATACCTATTTCTCCAGAGTTATGCACACCTAAGCAGGAAGCAAGTACGTGCGACCTAGTCGGGCATTTTATTATTATTATTATTGTTGTATTTATCATTAAAAAAAAGTGGTACCTAAGAAAATGTTATATTTTCCTTTAAAATCTCTTTTATTAAATTAAATTAGGTATATGATATATCATAAAAATATATGGACCAACACATAAAAACCAAAGTAAATCTAACTGTGAGTAGAAAGTAGAAATAAAAATAAAACCTTAATATTGCGACATGAGAAATAACTTTATACATAACTTTGAATTTAGTAGTAAGTACAGAAAAGAAATGAAAACATCAAGAGAAGGATATCGTTGAATTTGTATCCATTCAGAACAAGATTACCTACTTCAGCTAAAGTTCCCTAAAGGACTAGACGCCATTTTCGCTTATCTAACTGTTTAATCGCAGAGGGAATGCTAAATCCTCCCCTTTCAGCGCCATTGGTTTATCTTGGGAAAAGATAGCGATGATGGGAAAGGGAGAGCCAGTATTGAAATCTCCAACGAGAAACCATGGATGAAAAAGGATCTGTGGTCTCATTAAAACCCTTTTGGCATCGCGGGACGTTAATGGGTTGAACAAAAACTGTGTGTATATGGAATACGAGTAAATATCAATGGATTACGTAGTTTCTCGCCGCAATTTATCAAAATTATGGTTCATGAAATCAAAATGTTCAAATCCATGTTAACTGATATAGGCGTCGACATGCAAGAGATGTCGAATGAAAACATTAATCTTATAGGATTACTCATTCAACAAAACTCCGATTGATTTCTGTGTTAAGTTTATTCAGTTGGGCACTTATGTTTAGCCAATTTTAGGCTGCTATTTGTATCTTTCTCTACTCTCATTATAACAGTTTGTTTAGCTGATAATAGTAATCTACACTCATGTGTGCATATAAATTAAATAAGTATTGGTTTATGAGGGGAATATTTAGACTTAATTAATTGAAATTAGCTTTAGCGGGATATCAAATAATTAAGATTTTATTTCTCATTCTTTTATTGCTCATGGAGGCGGAAAAGTTTCATTTGCTCCCGGAATACAGTATAGGTACCTATTATACTTCGGATTTTCCCACTTTGACATCGTCAAGCAATGATATTTGAAAATGTTTTTTTTTGTACCTCCATCGTGGTTTCTCAGCTAGCTAAGTGATTTTCTGTGTGAATGATTTTTTTTTCTTTTCTTTTGTATTTCAAAAATGACGAAACATTGGTTTTGTAGTGTTGTTTTTAAAGGACACGGATTTAGTGTTAACCTTGGAGAGAAGGATGGGATTCAAAGTTAAAAAGTAATCATGCGATAGCAGAACATCAAGATTTTTGGAGTGGAGATATAACCAAAATCTGAGTACACTGAGGGAAAAAACAACTTAAAATCAACGAAAACCACATTGATTCAACTATTTTTCGGAATGATTTTGCTTTGAAGACGAAAATTTAAAAATCAAAGTAGAACATCGTTAGTTTAAAGTGGTTTACCGTTATAAAACATTTTTAAATCAAGGTTGTTTCAACTTAAAAAAAAGCATCAATTTATTATTATTACCTACAACTCTTGGGTTACTAGGCGAATGCTTTACCAACGTGCTATCTCACTTTTGAAAATTAGAGTGATAAAATGCAAGAAAAGCTGAAGTCCGAGAAAAATAAAAAAATTTCTTACGTTGTTTCAATTTTATTTTGAAGAAGTTTCATGTTAATTTTTTCAATATTAAATCAACGTTGAACATTTTACATTTTACGTTGCGTTTTTTCTCTCAGTGCATGCAGTTTTATAGCCTTATACCTTCTAATAACGACTTCGAAAGTCTGGCAGCTTTAAATCGCGGCTTTATATTGTTTTCAGGGGGTTGAAAAATTTGAGTTTTCCAACTCAAATAAATAGGCTAAATTAACATTATTTCATATTCTTTAAGCAGGAACTGATGATCTGTCATTTCTCCTAAGCCTGAAGACATCAATCTTGACGATGCGATGAATAGAACTCAAGATATAAGCTTTTTAAGTGGCTTTGGAGACTTTTCTGTTTCATTTTTTGTTTGTTATTTTGAATTCAAAACTCTCCAAGAAGAGAGCTGATATGGTAAGTTAAAAAACCTTATATCAGCTGCCAGACTTTTGAATTCGTTTTCAGAACGCATAAGGCTATAGGACCGAATACTCACATTTTGGTTATACCTCCACTCCCAAAATTTGCTGTGGGCTCTCGGTCTATATTTTTTATCAGCTGGAGTGCCTTGGGCTATCTGCTGAGATTTTACAGTTAAATAGGTAGCATAATATATGTATAAACATGTAATACATAATTAATACATAATATACCTATATAAGAAAAAACATGATAGGGTCAATGTGGGTAAATGTAAACAATTTCATGTCTTTTTTTTCTTTCGACTTTAGATTTTTTTATGTTTTCACGGAACAACTTGAATGGTATCTTCAAATGCAAATATGAAATGATGGCAATTCTTCTTTATAAATATAAACAAATATTTCCCAAATTGTTTACATTACTGTCAAATATGGCATGTTTACAAATACCCCACCATGTTTGTGTTTTTTTGCAAATTCGGGGTAAATGTAAACGGTGGTATAAAATTTAGAATTTCTACTTTATCATATGGATAACAACTTGAAAAACGTTCAAGAAGGTATTTGACAAAAACTTTTTCAAATTCCAATAAAAGTTTTTGTTTTCTTCCTTTGATTCTTTATATAGGCGCCCAATATGCATCCTGAGCAGCTCTGAACGTAATATTTTTTGTTTTTTTACGTCAAAGGCCGATTTTGCAACATCATCCACTGAAAATGATGGTGTTGGCTACTTTAAAATGTGACTCCGCGGCACTTTAGCAGTAGTAATTGACTTAAAATATGTTATTTTTATTAAAACCAATAATTTCACCAAAAATGTATGTTTATATTTACCCCCAGAATACGTTGTTTACATTTACCCATTATGAAAAATATTCTGGGGTAACACATGCAAATCGACATAAATGTCCTGTATTTTAAAATTTGCTTGTATCACATAGAATCTACATCAAAATTAAAAACAAAAAAATATTTGCAAATTATACTGACTTTATTGAATCTGCAAAAATATTTAATTTTTCTGAAAGACTAACGACTTGTTTGGCACTTTAAAAAATTATCTTTCACGGAAAATACGCTCGTCGAATGAATTCTCTCTTGACAGCAATGAGCTTGACGTATAAGTTAAAAGATACATGCGTCCGCGATTTGTACTTATGTATGCATCAAATAGATTTAACTGAAGCTTGTTATGAGCCATGTTTTCATTTACCCCTGTTTACATTTACCCACATTGACCCTACATGATTTTATAATGAATTCTTAAGAAGTCGTATTTTAGTTTAATAAAAAGCAAGAGGGGGATGATTGGGGAGCACAGAGAAAAAAAAACAAAAAGGAAGTGTTCTCCTCTCTATGCGCCACACAACCACCCCCCTCTCCCTTTATTTAAAGTTGATTGTCCAGTTTCAGTATCTATATACATATATATCGTGGGCACAACGCCAAAACCACGAATCTGCAAAATTATAGTTTTGAGAAAAACGGCTTCAAAGTTTTGGAAATGCATGCAGTTTTATGGGAACTCGTGCTACGGAAATTGATATTTTAGGCTTTCAGGCAACAGATGGATGATTGAGGTCGAAGCAGTGAATAGATGGACCGATAACAAGAATGACGCATTAAAGTGAAAATGTCCAAAAATGCAGATTCGCGGTTTTGGCTTTGTGCCGACGATATTTAGCTTCCCTAAAATAGTTCCTCTATAAATAGTTCAGTCAATGAGGAGTCAAATGCAGTGGATCCTACAAAAGTTGTGACGTCAGCTAAGTTTGGATGCAGTATTGAAGAGGGGTTTATTACCTACGTATTGTTTGGTCTTGTTGGGCGTCCGCCATTTTGAAAAACGCATTAGTCTCAATATCTCGAAAACGACTGGTCGGACAGAAAATTTGCAGGGACGTTTTGGATTAGAAATATAATTATCTTTCTTTCCTTAGTACAATATTTCTCTCTAGGAGTTTTTTTCCCCATTGACATAACTAAAAATAAAGTTAAGATTTTAAATTATTGCATTGTTTGTAACGGATTTTAATTAAACTTTGCATATATTTTGTTACCAATTATCTCAATTAAATTGAATTAGAAGCTACTTAACCTTGCACAACATACTATTTGTAATTGTTTTGTTCGTACTTGAAGAATTTTACATACAAAAAATTGCATGTTAAAAAAAAATGTATTTTCTATCTAGTTTTAAAACATAATTAAATATTAGGTTCCTTTTTTGTATGGCAGCAATTAAACTTCTGCACAGAAATGTGCCTAGGTATTCATCCCTTACTTCAAAGTTTGTGATCTAAAAAATATTCTTTTAAATTAACCTATTCGAGGTAGGTAGGTAGGTAGGTAGGTACTTAAACTTTCAACAAATTTAAGTGAAACAATGCAAGAGTTTCCATGACTGCTATTTACAATGCATCAAGTAGAAACGCGGAGGTATCAAAAGGCACTCATAGAATCCATACAACATCGGACGTTGGGAAAAATAAAAAAAATTCCGAATGTAGATACATTATGTATGTTTATAATGTGTGCAAGTAAGTGTCTTTAGTGCAAATGCTTGTATGTAGATGTAGAGACTACAATCTGTTCATAATAGCATCAATGCAGAATATAACAAAACCAAAATTCTAAAGTTTAAACCCAAATAGAAGTAGGAGGGTAATAAAACTTTTGTGAGCAACTGTATGTAGAATTGTAGATGGGTACATTACATAGTTCCATTTGTAGTTATACCTAGCTGGGATTTGTTTTTTAGTATTTATGCTGATTTACCTAATGCTATTGGTTTAAATTTAAAATGTTATTTCGAATAACTTTTCGTCAAAGTATTCATTTTTTCATTGAAAGAAAATTTTCCCACATTTAGATGTGCTTTAAACTAAAATTTATAAAGTTGAGTAATAAAGAAGAACGATTTTCATAAAAAAAATACCTCGTTGGATTCGGAAGTAAAAATAAATAACAAATATTTTCTAATGTAAATGATAATAGAGCCGAATTCAGCGAAAGCTCGATTTAAACAAAAAATAAAACATACATCTCACTTCCAAATTCAAAAAGTGCTATGATTTTAAAATCGACGGAAGTTGGGACCGTACAGGGGCGCAAGTATTGAGGGGCCCCGAAACTTTACAAATGTCTTTATAAATAACGAAGTCTTTCTAACCGATGTTTTATATATTTTTATTTTCACAAAGGCGCCCCAATTGTTTTCTATTTAACCTTTTTAAAGGCGCTCTTATTTTGTGTCCTAAACTTTTTGAAGAATGAAGGCGTCCCCCAATTTTGGGTTGATTTTTTTTTTGCCTTTAGGAAGGACAATGGTGCCCAAAGATCATTTTTGAAGAACAAGGCTCACCAATTTCTTTTGAAAGACTAAAGCAATCCTAAAATTCCTCCAACCAATTTAATTTTTGCCTTTGCGCCCCTATATTTAAATCATGGCTGGCAATATACAAATCTTTATTTTTTCTGGATATGGAAAAGAATAGACTGACGAGAAAATATCCAGACTGTAATGAATGAAGAAACAGAACTGGACCGAAAAGAATATCAATCAGCTGTATAGTCTGTATAGTCACATTTATGAGTCAAAACCAGGGTTGCGAGTTTATGAATTAAAAAAACACTAAGCCATAAGCTACTCTTTAACTTGTGAATTAAAAAATATTTAATACATAAGCTTTTTTAGATTTGAGAATTGAACAATATTCAATTTATAAGCTTTTTTTGAATCTGGAATTCAAGAAGTATTTAATTCAGAAGCCCTTAAGAATTTCTGAATTAAAAACAATCTAATTCATAAGCTAGTCTTCATGGACGAAACAATGGATGGGTATGCTTATTTAGACATTTTATTGAACAACTCGCACCAGAGTGTCAATTAGGCTAAAATAGATGGTTTATCTTCAATAAAGGTAAAGACCTTAGGTACATCTCGGTCTTTTTGAGTGAATTTTTGCTCAAAAGATTTCAAAACCAGATTCAAACGCAACTCAGTCACTTGATTTGGATGTTTTTGGCATCAGTAAGACTATTTTGTGAGAAAAGTTAGGAAGCAGTCAAAGGATTAGCTGAAACGAGTCTTATAGAAAGACTGAATAAGATTCGGTCCAAATGTTGCAAAAAATCTAGTAGTGAAACAAAGTAAGGGGTGTGACTGAGAGTATATGCATAAATAATTTACAATAATTGTATAATTTTTTGTAGATTTCTTATATTCTACAATAATTTATTATTGTAGAGTATAAAAAATCTACAAAAAAGCATCATTAAAATTTTCGTACCTCGTCAGATAGCCGAGTTATGGTCGAAAAACCTTCTTTGTGACTTTTTTTTCAAATGACGAAAAACACTCATATGAAATCTTGTTCTAAAACTTCAAGTTAAGATTTTCTAAGCACCCCTACGTCATATCAAAAATTTAGCTTTTTCGGTTCATTTGCATTTTCAAATGTATGTACATTACATTATATTGACTGGACTGGATGATTTATGAAACGGACACTTACTTTAATGTTTGTAGCATACATTACCTATCTTTTAGTAAGAGCTTATGAATTGATTTTTCTACAATTCATAATTCAATCAAAGTACCTAAGAGCTTATGAATTGAATCTTTTCACAATTCACAAGTCAGAAAGAGCTTATGAATTAAAATTTTGTCGAATTTACAAATAGAAACTAGCTTGTGAATTAAATTTTTGTTTAATTCATAATTCAAAACTAGCTTGTGAATTGAAAATTTGTTGAATTCATAATTCAAAGCTAGCTTATGAATTTAATTTTTGTTCAATTCCTAATTAAAAACTAGCTTACGAGTTAAATTTTTGTTTAATTCAAGATTCAAAACTAGCTTGCGAATTAGATTTTTGTTCAAATCATTGAGTTCTAAGAGCTTGGGAATTGGTTTTTTTTAAATTCACAAGTCCGTTGTTGACTCTTGAATTGAATCAGAGCTTAAGCTAGGAAATAGCTTAAGCTTTTGCAACCCTGGTCAAAACAAAATTAATATGTATTCACGAAATGGGTTGTTTGTAAAATATTGTAGGTACCTCCTTTAAAGAATTAGGCTAGGCCCACACATGCGATTTTAGTCGCGCGATTATTTAGTCGCAAAAATGGATCACAAGGATTTCAATGCCTGTGCACACACATGCACAATTGTGTCTACAGTCATTGAAATTCTTGCCATCTAGTTTGCGACTGAATAATCGCGCGATCAAAATCGCATGTGTGCGCCTAGCCTTAAATAGATGAAGATTTAAATAGTTGCCTCATTTACGTCGCACTGTAAAACTTTCGGTATTTATTATTCTTACTGTCCACAATTTTAATTTATTTCAAACTACACGCGAGATCTTCTCCCGAGCTCATTTTCCAATGCTTGAAAAATTGACAGCGCCTCTATTTCTCATAAAAAAACGTTTGTGTGTGAGAATAAAAAACTACTTATTATGGCGTTTTCGATTGGCCGTCATCATTCACACGAACATGACAGAAAAACACTTCTCAGAATAAAAATTCTCTTCTTGATTTCAAAACAGAATTCACTCAAAATCACTACAATAGTAATCACTAGTGGGGAAAACAAATTTTTTATTTAATTTATTAACCAATACAAATATAAAAATTCAGAATTGAGTGGAAGCGATTTAACTGTTTTATTGGATTTCAAATTGAGTGAATCATTGAGTGATTCCAATCGAAAACGACATTAATGTAGTTGAAAAAGTTATTGAAAAAAATATTGTTCTAATAAAACCAACTGTACCTACTGGATCTACTCTACATCTATTTAAAGGTGTTTAAAAAAAAAAGTCAGGTATAAGGGACAGCTTGTTAATTGAGCTTATGCACATGAATATTTAATTTTTTTTTTAAGTTAAACTAATGTACTTTAATAAACTGCACCTTGTTACATAAATACATAAACCAGTATGAGACTTAAGACAGAATCTGCCATTGCTTCTTTTCGTGATTAAAAACAAAATTTTTTGATGAATTTTTTTTTGGACAGGTGCCATGTGCAATCTTGCCCAGGGACGCTGGTAGTGCTTAAACTGGCACTGGGAAATTAGATGTATGTTTAATTGCCATTATTTTTTTTTAATCGAGTTTTTCTAAATTCGGGTTATGAAAAAAAGTTGTGAAGTTACCAAAGTTTTGATAACATTAACATTTTTTGTGCGACAAGTCGTTCTCGAGATATTCACACATACGCGTTTTAAAGAATAGCGGACGTCCCACAAAACAATTCTGCATCCAAACTTAGCTGACGTCACAATTTTTTTTCAGATTTTTTGCCCATTGACTGAACTAGTATTAACAAGTAGGTACATACCTATATGCAATTTGATCTCAAAAGAGAATCAAATTTTCAGCGATTGAAGATCTGTGTCTCGTTAAAAGATAAAACAAATTTAAGAGATGATTTTTGGGTATGTATTACGAAGAAAATTGTTCTCTAGTAACGTTCTATGCGATTATTTATGAAAAGCATGTTATAATATACATACCTTGACTCATGTTTACAAAGTCAAGGGGACGAGTTTTATATTTATTTAAATTGGACTTAAAAAAAAAAAAAATTTTAGGTTTATTTTTTCGTATGTTTCCATACTTGCAGTTAGGCTACTATTTTCCTCAAATTCCATTATTATCTTTGAGTAACAGTGCGTAGTGTACAGTGCTGTAGCTCTAGCCATAAATACTTGGTGGTAGCACCTTCAAAATGTTGTTGCTGTTTAAAGATTATAAAAAAATTTTTATTCTTACGCTTTTGAATTTTGAACAGTAAAAAACCATTGACCTCAAAAATTATTAAATTATTATCATAACATAATAATATCTGAGTAAGCAAAGAATAAATCAACATTATTTAAACGCACCTACAAAGTATGATAATATTATGTATTTCTCCAAAAAAATTTTAAAGTTTCTACCCATAAATTATCGTTAACATAAGTCAAGGACCTTGACGTTAAAATTTCCTACCGCCCCGACACACAGTGGTGGAAAATGTAAAAACGTGGCCAAAATTATTCCTTACCTATTTGTAAACAAGTTAGCATAGGTACAAAAAAAACATCAATATTGATTTGGTTTCTTATAATTTTGACCACGTTTTAAGCATTTTCCGCCACAGTGCGACATGTCGGGACATGTCAGCGTTGTCAACAGCGCACAGTGGTCGATTTTGAGTCACTAGGTGGACTTAATTCTTTTATATGTCTTATTGGCTTGGAATATTATTTTTAAAGTGATAACGTCTTACAAATCGATGAACACTAATCTCCCGTTCTTCCCGTGCCTGTTAGCAGTTTTTTCACCTTAGCTGCTATATTAATTTATCAATGTACAGCTTAAAATATTACACTAGTTTACAAGGGTTTTGTTGCCGAAACAAAAATACACTTTTCTGAAGGTTTTCGGTGTCCTGAACTCGAATCTGAAGTTAAAAAAAATTAATCAGCTCCCGTTTTTGAAATATTACCGTTAGAAGATGCAAAAAAACGTTTTTTTGGGTACTTCGGACCTTATTCTTTTATATAAGGAAAATTGTTTGAACATATTTAGTAACGGTTTCTATAAGAACTGTTTTCCATCTTTCAATGCCTGTTTAAATCTTTCTGATGTCTTTTTTACTGCCCGAGGTATCTTTAATGGGAAAAAATATTTCTTTTTCCCAAATTTTTGACCGTTTTCGAGCCCTTTTGACCGTTTTTTATTTATATCTTTTTCGTTTTGATAGATATATTAATCAAATTAACAGGAAATATAAATAAAAGCCAGGACTATATTTGTGCAAAATTTCAATCTTTTTCATAGTCACATTTTTGAGATAACGGTAAAAAGATGGTCTTTTTTTTGACACGTAATATCTTTTTACATAGAGCATTTGTAAATTTGATTTATTTTAATTTTGAAAAGAGATAATATAACCTTTCATTTCATATATCACACATAACAGTTCATGCTCTACAAGCTAGACAATCTTGAACAATGTCCTTCCGTAATAAAAATGGTCACCTTAAAAAGAGCAAATTGGTACCTGAAAAAGACGAAACAAATTGTTTGCGGCGGTTTTCGGCACTTAATTTTAGCATTAAATTAAAGGTAATGATTCAAACTACAAAATATAAAAAATTCACGATGGCACTCTTCGGCACTTTTTTTTAATCGTCCAAGAAGTAAAAAACAAACATCTGAAAACTATCAAAAAAATGCCTTACAACATTCAGTTAATAGAAATAGAATTCGACTTTTTTTTACAAAAAACATATTGAATTTAAAAATGCATACCACTAGCATTTTCTGACATTTTTTGTTCAACTCAATTACTCACTTTTATCATAAGCTATCACTTTGTAAACACTTGTTAACTCGTGGACGTTAAAATAGAGAGTGAGCAAATCATGAATGATTACATTGAGATGCTTCCCATGAATAAAATAACTGCATCAAAAAATTATTTTTGTTGTTTAAGAATATTTACTTTCGGCCTAACGGTATTTTTTATGTTGACAACAACTTTTTTTTCGACTTTTGACCGGCTACGATGTACTGAATCGACTAGTGTGCAGCGGTGCCTGGTGATCTGTTTAATGTCTCGACACAAATTGTTTGTAGAGTACACCTACACATACATATCTGCGAAGTGTAGTTTCAAACAAAAATACAAAGTGCAAGTACCGCTATGCATACACTTTCCAAATGTATTCCAGTAATATCTACCTACCCAGTTATCTCATCGCTCGCGTTAATTTTGTACGTGTTTGAGTTTCGTTTCATAAGCATACATCAAAAATGGAAAAATGGGACATTACTTTTATTGACGCCATGGAGCTGATTGAAAATTTCAGAAAAATTCTCCAAGAGAGTAAGGGCAATTTCACACATCGCCGAAAACCGGCCCGGTACCAGGTAAACTCCCCTTTTGGCGTTTACACAAATGTGTATCTTGCAACCATCTGCCGGGTACCGGGCCGATTTTCGGCGACGTTTGAAATTGGCCTGAAGTCTCAAATTTTATTGATATGATGGCTTATAGAATGGAGTCAAATCAACAAACCCCGAACTTCCTTACTTACCTACTTAGGGTGACCAGCGCCGTAAGGCGGCTACAATCCGCTGTGGATTTGGGCCTCAACCAACTAGCTTCGCCAGCCAGCTCTATCTTTAGCTCGCTGCTTCCAGTTTCGCATACCAAGTTGATTGAGGTCCTCTTCCCCTTGGTTGCGCCACCTCAGACGAGGTCTTCCTCTACTGCGCCGTCCCTCTGGGTTGGAGTCGAAAACTTTTCGGGCCAGAGCATTGTTGTACATGCGCTCAATGGACCTAGCCATCGCAGGCGCTGCACTTTAACTCTTTTGGCTAGGTTAGTGTCCTTGTAGAACCCGTAAAGTTCGTTATTATACCTTCTTCTCCAATCACCATTAATGCATACAGGACCAAAAATCGCACGAAGAACTTATCTCTCGAAACAAATCCAGGATGTTTTCATCCGCCTTCGTTAAATCCTTGCTTCTGCACCATATAGCAGGACTGGGATGATAAGGGTCTTATACAAACCTCGAACTAGAAACTGAAATAAAATAAAATGCACGACTGGGTCACATGAACTTGCTCTTGTTGTTCATAGAACCTTTACATTAGTGAACCAATAACCACTCTCCTTCAATATTATAAATACCGTCTATACATAAATTTTAAACAAAATTGGTTTACCAGTAATGATATGATTTAGGGGAAGAGCCGACATCAGTAAATAAAAAAAAAAAAACGGAAAATACGTACCACATTTTTTATTTCCCATTAGGTATCTGTATTCTGTATTTGAGAAAAACTAAAAACGCAGATTTGTTAGAATCACTTACAGCATTACTTACATCAAATTTAAGCAAAATGATTAGAGTTATTTTCGAAAAAAAGCAAGAACGCAAATGAACCTTGAACCAGTGCTAAACTTCAGCCTTGCTACCGATTTCTGGAGATAAAAGTTGCTGATGGGTGGTACACTTTCTGTGAAAGATGTTAAAAAAACGAACTTCGGAAATTACAAAATAATTTATTAGTACCAAATTTCAAGTAAATCCGTCCACTCGATGAGTTTAACAAAACTTACGGAGTGGATTCAAGTAGAGCATTTCGAACGAAAGGGGAGCATCTCGTCGCCCTAGAATTGGGCTGTCGTATATCCATAGGTTTTCAATACCCTATACGGCAACCCAATTCTAGGGCGACGATCTATTAACTGCGATCACTGTTTTCTTGAATTACTTACATTATTTCAGAATATATAAAAACCGATTAATGGAAAGCAAAAAATATCAGTTCAAGATGGGTGCAGGTTTTTGCAACTGAAAAGACAAACTTAATCAATTCAAGAATTATTAATTCATTAAAAACAAAACACAAAATTTTGATGGAATAGTTATTACGTTCAGACATCTAATAGCCCTATTTATGACTAAACGTAAGCAAAATACAAAACGCTATGTACCTACCAAATCTTTGATTGTATAAAAATACAAAAATCCCCAGCGTAAAATATGCATACATATTTTACTAGATGAAATTTTGTGGATAAATTTCATGCAACAAATAAAACCGAAAAGCATGACAATTGTGCTTTAATAAATGTATATATAGAATCGTAAGTAGAAGAAGTCTGAGATCATTCCATCCCATAAACCCGATTTTCAAGGCAAATTGGCCCCTCATGTCTTAACAAAATAAAATAAAAATATTTCAATAAAACGTGACTTTACTGGCAAAACGAGCAAAATGATAACTTTATTTTTCGTACGCAAAATATATTATTCAATGAGAAATGAAGCTGCCAAAAGACGGTAGGTTTTATATTTGAATTTAACGTACATAGATGCAAGGACAGAAATCTCCGCAACCTTAATGACTTAAAAAGGAATTCACGAAAGTATGATATCATCTCGAAAAGTAAATTATCCGTTTACGATTTTTTGTTTAAACAACTGCAGGGTTGAATTGTGTTCCCATTTAAATGACAGGCTTTGACAAGGTGATATTTTCATTAAAAGAATATCTTGTGTTGGCAGGCGCGATAATTAGAATTATAAATTAAGTTGTTTTTGTTATGTTTACCTTAATTTCAGAGATTTTACAAAATGACAATTCAAAAAGGTACACAAAGGTACAAACAGTACCTATAGTAATTTATTATTTTAGAAGCTGTCAATTTATCCTGTCCTTGATGAAAATTCTGTGTTTTAATATAACTCAGCCAGGAGGTGATTTTGCCATGAAGATGAGGATAATTTTTATGTTAGTTATTAAGGTCGAGAAGTACGATAAAAAACAAAGCTTACAGGTCCCAATTAATTTTTTTACTTGCGATATATTTAATATAAATTAAATATGCAGAAAAACTTTATCTACATAACATCTCGGATTTAAATACAAACATACATATAACTCTGTTTATGTTAGTTTAGTAAAAACTTTTAAGGCACTTCTGCACATTTGTTAGTGGTAAATGCTTTAAGGAAGGACTAAACCTTTCGATTTGGTACAGTGAAATTTTTCAACTTAATTCCTTTATTTCAAAATATAGGCATTGATTAATAATGTACTTGTAAATTTAAATGTTTATAGATTTTATTTGTTTGATATCCTATAAAATATTTTTTTTATAACAAAATTTGAACAAGTATTTTAATGATTTCATTTAAAAAAATGTTATTTAGCTATTTTTGATCTATCATCAGTAGGAAATTTCACCGGAGAGTTACCTACAACACGTAACTTAACTTCGAGAAAGATAAAGTTTCATCTGAACTTAGTTGCAATCGGGAAGACGAGGTGGTTTTAGTGCGGTAAGAGTCCCACATATTTATGAGCACGCGTTTTTTGGCTTTCAAAGAATCTTTTGAATATTTCAACCCCTACCCACGGACAAAAAAAAAAATTTTAAAACTAGATGAAAATTGATTGGGTTCAAAACATTCTAGCTCTTTTTGTAGATATCGTGTAGACATGGCTGATATGAATATTTTGAACTGAAACAATAGGATTTCAGATGGTATACAATTTATACAGGGTGTCCCGGGATGAGATAAGAAGATTTTGAGGGATGATTCTTGGGTATCAAAGAAAATTCAAACTGTTTTAAGTGCGTCAGCAGGGGTACGCCTCAGGGTGACGTTCTTTCCCCCCTTTTATGGCTCCTTGTCATGAACAATATCCTCGTGAAGCTTGAGAGAAGTGGAGTGAAGGCAGTGGCATATGCGGATGATTTGGTTGTACTTGTATCAGGAAAATTTTTACCCGTGATCAGCGAGATCACTGACATGGCTTTGAGAAAAGTTAGCAACTGGGCTACAAGCTGTGGCCTAGGAGTTAATCAAACTAAAACGGAACTGATGCTTTTTACAACTAAAACCAAAATCCCTGTCTGCACTGGCCTGCACTGAGTAAAGCGTTATATGCCACAAACATAAGAAAATCCAGAGAACAGCAAGCGTAGGGACGACTGGAGCCCTCCGTTTTAGCGTTTTAAGGCTAAAAGAAACAGGCTGTTGGAAGGCAAAACCTTTTGGTCACAGTGACACAGCAAATTTAATACCATCGGATAGGGTAAAGTGGTACAAGAGTGCGCACTCTAGAGAAAACACCAAATAATTAAATAACAAAAAGAATTTAACTATACTTTTTTAATATATATTTTTTAGTTTATAATCAAAGCAATGAAAAAAACTTAAAACTGGTAACAAAAATGTTCTAATTCAATATTTATGCGCACTCTTATACATACTATTGTGTAAGAGCGCGCGTCTTAGTTTGGAAGGGTGCGCAGCTGCGCACAGATGTAAGTTCGCACAAAAGTCGCAAATAAAACTGCCTATATCACTTCTTGCATGAGGAACATTCTATTTATTCTTCGATTAATGGCTCCGAGAAAATTTCAACACTTCCTGGTTACTTCCATTCGCTTGTTTTTTGCAAAACTTGTATTTGGTTTCTTTTTGGTAGGAATTGCTTTTTATAGCTGCTGATTGCTAGTATATGAACAAATGCCAGTTATTTTGAAGCCTTGGATAGCATTTACTGCTCTTCAAAGGCATTTGATCAACTTAGTCATATAATAATAATCTTCAAATTAAAAGCTTTTGGTTTTCCACGTATTTTTATTGCCTGGGTAGAATCTTATCTTAACCAAAGATCCTATCAGGTCAAATTTAGAAACTGTCTTTCAGATCTTTTCATAGCCAACTCTGGAGTCCCGCAGGGAAGTCACCTTGGCCCATTTTTATTCATTTTAGCAATAAACGATGTAATCTTGTGCATAACTTCAAGTGATATTCTAATATTTGCTGATGATATTAAGATTTTTAAAGAAATTAAGTCTGACAATGACCGTATCCTTCTACAAAGCGATATTAACAGTTTTAATGTTTGGTGTGGTAAAAATGGCCTTTCACTTAACCCAGCTAAATGCCAAACAATTACGTTCTCGAGAAAACGAGTCATTAATATTTTTGATTACTACATCTTGCAACATAAGCTATGTCGAGTATTTAGCTTCAAAGGCTTGGGTTTCCAATTTAGTTCAAATTTAGGATTTACTCAACACCATAGCCGTATTTAGGGGGGGCAGAGTTATGGGGTTTAACCCCCCCCCCCCCCCCCGAAGTTTTTTTTTTCAGAAAATCAAAAGATATATATCATAAACAAATATAAGTCTAATATGTGCAGCACTAAATGGTTTGTTTTTGTATTCTAGTGATTTGATTACCTATCTGAAAATCTCCCTTAAAGTCTCTACCAATTTTGTATCGTTAAAGAAGTCGATGAAGTTTTATAATGGAAAACAAATTTTTTTTGAACCATTACAAATTTTGGTAAGGGATTTTTCAAAACAACGAGTTTTCGTCTCTTTGACCATTTCCTTAAGCACCATGCTAACATCTTAAAATGCTCTTTAAAGAACCCTTTAAATACCACAAGTATTTATGCAAGGTTTTTGGTGCCCAGACTAAACTATACTTTTTCAAAGGGTATCGGTGTGCCGAACTCGAATCCAAAGACAGACATTAGTGTCCGACCGAAGGTCGATTTTCAGCCGAAGCGGAAGCCTAAGCCGAATTATTAGGCTGAAAGAAAATGTTCGGCCGAAGCCGAAGCCTAAGGTTGAAAAAAAGTCAAGAATTTTCCTCAAAAATTCAAAATTTTGCTGGGCGACTACTATGATGGCACACATTTGTTTTGAAATTTTTGAATACCTACCGAAGAAAAAATTGCAATCTTTTCTTAGATATTCAAAAATTTCAAAAACTGAAATTTTTTCCAGTGGCTAGTACGATGTTCGATATAATAAACAGAACCTTCGGCTGCGGCCTAAAATAGCCGAAGCCGAACGTTTGGCCGAATGTTGTTTTTTTGAGCGAATTCGGCCGAAGCCTAAGGCCGAATCCGGGTGGATCTCACCTCCTACGAAGATTTGAACCTTTGCATATCGACTTTCATAGAACAAACTATGGTATTAATGAGCCTCTTAGTCGCATGAGTAAACTTTTTAACTTGAAAATTTAATTTGTTTGGCAAGAAAAATTAGAAGAAAAGAGCTTAAAAACTTAAACTTAACTAGCACCTCTGTTTACAAACACATTTGCATGAATTTTTGACAGCAGATCAAACTCACTTAGATCTTTCCAAAATTAGTGCATTCAGTATAATATTCCCTTTCAAATCGTGAAAAATCGCTTTGTGCACTCTTATCGACCGCGCACTCTTATACCATCCTACCCTATGCTTCTGACACCGACTTCTTTTGGACTACCAAACTTTGCCAGTGTAATCCAAGCGGAATTGCTGGCAATTAAAGAAGCTTGCAAATTACTTAGGCTATATCCAAATCATAACCAAAGCATAGCTATACTAACAGATAGTCAGGCAGCTATAAAAGCAATTGCTTCGGTCACGACATCCTCCAAATTAGTTTAGCAGTGTAGAGAGGAACTCTCATTGCTGAGTAAAAGCCTCACAATCACTCTCATCTGGATCCCAGGTCACAGTATGTACGGGACATTGACCGATAGGAGAGCACGCAGCAAAGCTAGGTATTCCTTACAACACCTTTTGTCGCAGTTGTTTGAATCAGCAGGAAAAAGAAACGGTCTTTCACTTCCTATGCCAATGTCCTGCCCTTGCTAGAAGTAGAGTGCTCTCTCTGGGCAGTGAATTTTTCAACGATATAAATAACATCTCAGAATTAAAGATCAAAGACTTGATCTCATTCCTCAATGCAACGAACTGGTTTTAGGCCAGCCTAAACACTAGTTTTTATTGAAATCACATTATTTCAATATCCATTTATAACTCATAGGTTTCACAAGTTTTGGTATCAAAACGGCGCTTTCTGCGCTAATTGGGTCATCAAGCTAGGCTGCTTATGACCGCCATCTCTACCTACCTTAGCGATGATTTAAGAAAACTGTTACTTTGGCATGCCAAATGTTACTTATGTTAATGTTAATAACTCCGTTAATACTTATGCTCAGATATTAATTTTTAAATGGAATTATTTTTTTCTTACCCATGATTTTCTTCTTACCGATTTTCTTCGATAAATGTGTTATAAACAATTAAACATAGTGTTTTATAAATTTATTCTTATGAAGAAAAGAATAATGAACAAAAATGTTGTTCACAAGTTTGCCAGAAAACTTTTAGATTTTATGATATTTGGGAAAACCTGTACCAGTTAAAATCTCAAAAAAATGTGTTTTTTTTTGCTTTAGTCAAAAATGGGTACGAATTAAATATTTATTTTTGTTGAATAGTGCCCCAATAATCCTCAGTTTGCGGGCTCAACTTGAGCCGCTCAAGTGTCGCAAAGGAACATTGTGTTAATAGCATAAGCTGTAGAAAAACACTAGAATTTTATCCCTTTTCAGGACAAACTGTTGACAAAAATAAAATCGGGAAAACTATCTATAAATTTGAAACTAAAACTTCCGACATGGGAACTATTGATGTTAATTTTTTAAAGATAAAATTTATTGTTGTAGATTAAAAGTTTCTCAGCTTTGTTTACTAAACCTACAAACATCTTCAACATACCTATTAAAAAAAATTCTCTGTTCTTCTGGACATTGTTTTTGATATATTTATTTTTACATCCAACACGGCACCCTTTAATTTTTTGAGGACATGAAAAATTGAAGTGGAGCTATACAACAGGCATATCGTGGCTTTCACGTGAACAAGATTACACTCGGAAAAATTTAATTTCACTTTTCCCATCTTCTGAGTTCTGGGCGAAAAGTTGTTCACGTTCGGAAAACTCCTCGTATTTAGAACTTTTTTTCCGGTAATATAAAGGTAGTCAACAGCTCGTTTCTGACTTAAATATCGGTGGCACATAAGAAACTAGTAAAAAACAAGAGACTAGTTAGTTTCACTGAATACTAAGGATAACGCGGGCTGATAATTTGTTCATTTATTTAAAAAAATGACCAAATGACCGAGTGAATGACCAATTTTGGTCATAATTGACCATTGTGGCATCCGTGATCATGTTCTTTAGCAGGCATGCAGTTCGATACGTGTATCAATTTTAAACCAATAATAGTTGTCTACCGCCGCAGTCGACACAAAAATTCCTTGGTACCGTAAAAATTAACTAAAAGATGGCTAAAATGTTCTGTTTCCACTTACCTACTTAATGTCGACCAAAATTAAAATACCCAAACCAAAATAAAAATTTGTTTTCCATTTGAATACAAGAAATTTTAAAGTAAATTTTTTACTAAAACATTTTCAAAATTTGTCAGTTCTCTATTTCCCATTTGTTTCAAGAGTCGAGTGACAAATGTAGGGATGCTTCTTTTCTTTTTTTTTCTTGGAGCTTTGTTGTGGTATAAGCAGCCGGCCCGAACTACAAATGAGTATGATGAATGTGTAGTGTGTGTGTTCGTTAACTTTACGAGTAGATGACGGAATGAGATTTTGTGTAGCTGTAGCTATACTAGGAAAGTTATGTACTTACGTAAATTGCAACTGTGCGTTATGTACAGGGTGATTGGCTTCAAAGATTACACATAAGAAGATGTGAAATAAAATATATTGCATACATAGTGTCAAAAACTTGTAGTTGGCAATACTTGAAGAATGAAAGAGATATTAGAGGTATTCATGAAACAACGTAAAATGGAAAAGTTTACCAAACACGTTTCAGATGATCAACTTTTAGTCCATTGAAACGTTACATTAACCTTGCATTTAGAGTAGGACAAGATAGTTTTAATTTTTTTTTAATTTTTTATTTTTCAAAAACTATGCATAAAATGGCTTTATTTAAATTTTTTGTAAAGGATGAGGTTTTTGGCTTTACAAAAAGTTATAGCACGTTATTGTAGGTGTAACCGTTGATTTTCAATATTTTTTTTCCAAACGAAGTACTTTTTTTTTAAATTGCCCCTTCCCGATAAAGGAAGGGGAATTGACCCCCCCCTCCCATACAATTTTGTTCTTGTCTCGACCCAACCTACACGCTCTAGCTTTTTGGCACATTATTCCTGAATCACCTTGTATAAAGGTGCTGCAATGGTTTCACAAAAAAAGAGTTAACAATTTATTTTTATACTCTTACTATATGAATATTAAATTTTTTTACTTCAATAGAGGCAACGTAAAATGTTCAACGTTGATTTAATGTTGAAAAAATTAACATGAAACTTCTTCAAAATAAAATTGAAACAACGTAGAAATTTATTTATTTTTGTTGGACTTCAGCTTTTGTTGCATTTTATCACTATAATTTCCAACAGTGAGATAGCACGTTGGTAAAACATTCGCCTAGTAACCCAAGAGTTGTAGGTTCGATCCCCAGCGGCTGCCCATTTTTTCTTTTTTTTTACTTGCTCTTTAGGGCAAGTATTGGTTTCGTGTCAAAAAAAAAATCGAGGTTTTAATCAAAACTAACATTACGATGATGGAGAAGTCCAAAAAAGTGGGTTTGGTCATGACGTCCGTCGGTCTGTGCGTCGGTGCGTCCGTGCGTCCATCTGTACAAGTAGCTACAGCCTAAATGGGTAGACGGATTTTCTTGAAATTTGGTATGGATGTTTTTTTTAGTAATTTCCAAGGTTGTTTTCATTGCAATTTTCTCGAAAACGGCTCTAACGATTTGGATTAAATTTGACACACGTAATCCTGTACATAATTCTAACATAACTGCGTTTTTAGTTTTTCTCAAAAAATACGGATAGTAAAAATATGGTCTTTACATTTTTTTAGATCGCGGATGTCGGCTCTTCCCGTGCATCATTATGGAGTTATTGCAATTTTCTCAAAAATGGCTCTAATGATTTTGATAAAATTTTGCATATGTAATATTCAAAGTAATTGCAGTATTTTTAGTTTTTAGTTTTTCTCAAAAAAGTCAAGTCAAATAAAAAAAAATTTATTTAACAAACATTTGGCCTCCATGCCGGCTCTTCCCCTAAATCAACCAAATTTCTTGAAAATTTATATACAGGCAGCTCTTATAATCTACAAGTAAGCTAATATAAAAGTGCTTTTAACTGCAAGAGCAAGTACGTGCGGCCCCAGTCGTGCATTTTATTTTTTAATATATTGATGCTTTCTTTTAAAATTGAAACAACTTTGATTTAAAGATGTTTTATAACGGTAAACCACATTAAACTACCGATGTTCTAATTTGATTTTAAAATTTTCGTCTTTAACGCAAAATCATTCCGAAAAATAGTTGAATCAACGTGGTTTTCGTTGATTTTAAGTTGTTTTTTTCCCTCAGTGCATAATGCATTCCTAACTCAAAAACGACAAAAGTGGCAGACTGACATGTACATCTTTCCCATGATATATTTGTGATTCCAGTAAGCCTTGAACGAAACACCCTGTATTTAGTATTTTAAACCATTGCTCACCTTCATATCTCAAGAGATTTCCTGCAATTTCTGACACATATTAATATTTCGTAAGAATGGTGATTCATTTCATTCATGGCAGGATGGTTTTTTTCTGTAGTTGGGGCAGCACAACGTAAAAAAGTAGATTTATTCATTTGAATACAGACTAAACTCGAATATAAATCTAGTTGTCTTGTAAAGAAAAACTAAAAGGATTGTTCTTACGAGGATACCACGGAGGAAATTATAAAGTTTTTTTTAAAAGCACTTTTGGACAAAATTTATTTTCTATCTGTGATTTACTATTTTGAAGGGATGTCTATTGCTTAGGGTAGGGGGATTCTTGGCTTGTAGTTCATTTAGTGAGGAGTCAAATGCAGGGGATCCGAAAAAAGTTGTGACGTCAGCTAAGTTTAGGTGCAGTATTGAAGAGGAGTTTATCCTGAGTATAAGTCCGCCATTTTGAGAAACGCATTAGTCTCAATATCTCGAGAACGACTGGTCGTACAGAAAATTTTCAAGAACTTTTAAGATTGGAAATATAATTATCTGCCTAAGATATGGCCAATTGTTTAAACTCCCTCTCTCTTTTAATCTTTATTATAAACAATTGGTCATATCTCAGGCATTAATGAACCGATTTGAAAAATTCAAAGACTTTATTGTCTTGCTAGACATCAATATTTACTCATTTTGTTTAAAATGACACTTAAAGATTTTGAGGTAGTTCCTTTTGTTGACAAAATTTCAGGAATCCCCAAAAACATATAAAAACACTCCCATACACTGCGGAAAAAACAACTTAAAATCAACGAAAACCACGTTGATTCAACTAAAATTATTAAGACAAAAGTTATAGAAAATAATGTTTTCTACAAGCTTTACATACATCATTGCTGTCAAAAAAATGGCCGAGTTATTCACTAAAACTTATTTTTCCTTACATCCAAGAAGGCGGCTTTGGCTCAAGCTCGATTTTCCCCAAAAACTGGTTTAAAGCTCTCCATGATCCCCTCTACCGTCCTATGAAAAAAAAACTGCTCGATCTAATTTTTTCCATGTCAGCTTAATTTTTTGTACATCCTGACTGGGCTAGAACTGGTTTTGCAAGACAAGGCTTCAATTCTCAAACCCTTTTGTGACAACTGTCTTACAGACATAATAATGTCAATATTCAATGCTGATATCTACCTACATATTATGTAGGTAGATATCAGCATTGAATAATTACAAATAGAAGTGGACACCCAGGGAAACTTCCGCTGTAAAATCACTGTCCCTAGTATCCTGCGTTGAATTAAAAAAGTAAATCCAACAATCCAAAAGCGAATCCAACAATCCAAAAGCAAATCCAGCAACCCAAAATCAAATCCTAAACAGCTTATATAGATAAAAGTTTACCTATATCAAAAAGTTGAGATAGCCTAGAGGATAAGGTGAATGTCTCAACAGGGAGCGGTGAACTCACCGATTCTCTTAAGTATTTACACCAGCGATCTGATAGGAAGTCTAACTCAGGCAATTGCGTATGCCGACGATCCAATTGCGTACAGAACAGCTCCAAAAGTTGAGGTCATCAGAATTCTCTTGCAACGTGACTTTGACAAGATTCAGCGATATTGTGATGACTGGAAGTTGAAAATCAACTTTCAGAAATCAGAAACGATTCTATTTAGGACCCCCTTGGTTAGGGCCTCAGGGGATACGCGAAGGAACTGGCGGAAGCTTGCGATCGCTGGACCACACGGACATCCACTGCCGAGTAAAAGTGTAGTAAAGTACCTTGGCATCTGGCTAGATCAATATCTATATTTCAATAGACATATGGATGCTGCTCTGGCCAGGGCTAGAGGAGCTTTTGCCCTGACGAAAGCAGTCGGCTTGACACTAGGGTTAAGGTGATTTGCTACATGGCCCTCATCCGGCCGATGATTGTCTATGGATGCCCTGTGTGGTTCAACGTTACTCCATCTCAAATGGAAAAGCTTCGGGTGTTTCAGAGGCAGTGTCTTAGACGTTGCCTTGGTCTGTACAGAACACCCGAATCTGATTACACACATTACTATTCCAATGAGGTTTTATACAATAGGGCCAACATAAATAGAATAAATATAAAAAAAAAAAAAAAATTGATAAATTTAGGCTGAAGCTTGTTCGTGGCCACGTTTCAAGAGCGATGGCCTCTTCAAAAAGCTATATTTTTGGGGCTTACTACCCTAACGACGAATACTTCAAGAGTGTGTGTTTAAGCGGCAATATTCCGCCTGAGGCATTCCTCTATTTAGATAGTCGGGGGCTTGTACAGGATAGATTGGCAGTTCCGCTAATCTACCACGTCGGGCGAAGAACCGTGGACAGGCGACTGCTGTATGACGGGGACATCCTCGCACTAAGCGTAGAAGGGCGTCTTCGGTTCAGTAGGACTGTGTCCGATCGGGACAAAAAAGAGTGCCATGCCACCAATCATAGTTTTCTCTGGGAACATTGCTGAAATACGCAGGTTTGCTAAAGGAAAACTGCCTGGTTTTACTCTGAAGAACCTTAACACAAAAAAACTATAAACAGTAGAGTCGTTTGTGGTAAGTGTGCGCACTTTTGACTTTGAATAAGTATTACAAGCATAATATAGGATGTACATAAAAAAAGTAAATTGATTATTACAGATACATGTTTTGACTTCTTAAATTCAATTAAAATTTAACTAATATTTATAAAATTATTTATGTTTTCCTAAGAAAACCAAAACAGGTCATATTGCGCACACTTACCCCTTCGAAGGGGTAAGTGTGCGCAGGGTGTACGGTAAGTGTTCGCAGGTACTTTTGCTTAGTAATCTAAATGAATATATATTGTTCTTTTTTTTCATTTTTTAAAGACATATAAAAACCAAACGAGGGGTCTGAGACTCCCGCTCCCATACGATTTTCTCATTATTTTGATCCATTCTGTACACTGTGAAATTTTGATGCATTTTGAAGCATTTTATGCAAGTATATATATTTTCAGTGGAATCCCATGCATTTGCATGCGCACACTTGCCCCCAAATTTTTGCGTACACTTACCCCAAATGCAGTTTTTTATTGTTTTTGATAAAATATTAATAAATAAATACAAAAAACAATAACATTTTTATTGGAACATAAAGTTTAAATAGTAAGCTCAATAAAAAAAATCAATTGATTTCACATTAAGTCAAAGACAGGTCACTGTCACAGTTTGAAAAGTGTGAAAAATTTTAAGGAAAGTTAGCTTTTTTTTCTTTTGCTTTTTCTCGAAACATTAAAAACAACAGAAGCATAAATATAACGGACTTCGACGAAGATCAGATATCTAATTAATTGTGCATCAGCAGAAATTTAAATTTTTACATTAGTTTCGAGAAAATAGCAATGCGCACACTTACCGGCTGCGCACACTTACCACGAACGACTCTACAACAACAAGGAAAGACCACGATGAGATAAAGAACTATTTGAAGATGATGAAAATCCAAAACCTATCGTTTACCTCAAAAGAAGACAGGAAAATCTGATGCTGCTGAAAGGTATCCACTTCACCATCAGTGCCATAGAAATTAAAGAGGAACTTAAAATCGAAGGACTGCCCATCATTAAAGTTTCCCCTTACAGATCAAGAAAGACCTCCAACAAAGAACTCAACAGCTTTGTTGTAGAATTTAGCAAGACGTGCGATATTGCAGAAGTTTACACAAAGACAAGTGTCATGAACCATAAAGTTTACTGGGAGCGCTTCAAGGCCAGTGTAAGAACTGCCAGCGCTTTGGGCACGTAGCAGTGAAGTGCGGAATGAATTACGCCTGCGTTAAGTGCAAGGACAGCCATCTGCCAGGAGAATGCCCACGCAAGGACAACTCTACCCATGATGTTTGGTGCGCCAACTGCAAAACCGAGGGACACCCAGCCAATTACAGAGGATGCCCCACACTTAAGAAGAAACAAGAAGAGAAAAAACAAGCTCTGACCCAAAAGAAAGCCCAACAAGAGTTCGTCACCAAGTCAGCTAGCACCTTTACCAAACCAGCCATCAGTTTTGCAGCTATTTCAAGAAAAAATCCAGTTCCACAATCAACAATAAATCCATTTACGAAACCTACTTCCCAGATTCAGCCAGCAGTGAGGACCCCAAAGAAGACATCAGTAGTAACACCATCACCTTCTAATAAAGCAAAGAACTCAGAACAAAACTTAACGAAGGAGGTTCAACGTCTGTTTGGATCCGTTCTAATTACGGTTATGGATAAAGACCGTAGCGCCGTGCCACCAAATTACAACTATCTAAGCAAAAACAGAAGTCTGTGGCCCTAGCCACCTTTATCTTTGACTTATGCAGCGCTTAATGCGCCTACAAAAACTGCGCATAGTGGCTTATAACGTTATAACGCCGAGGAACAACATTGATTTCGTCAACAACAAGACTTTCAGAACGGACAAGAGCGAGGGAAAGAGAGGAACTGCTCTGTACCTTCACAATAAATTTGCCTACTGTGCCCGAAAAGTGACAATTCCCGGTCTAAAATGCTTCGAAGCCACCGCCATCACAATCCAGCTCGAAATGGACGAATCTTTAACCGTTGTCAGCATCTACAACAAATGCACAGCAAGATTGAATGAAATAAGACACGATCTTCAAATCCTTAACTAAACTGTCAGCAGAAGTACATATGGACTCATCGATGGCGACTTCAATGCAAAACATCAGCGAAGGATGGATACCGAAAACAACAATGATGGAAATACTATTGTCAACTGGCTGGACGACAATAGTGATAAACATTCCCTAGTCACCATCTCTCAACCTAAGCCCACATTCCCTAGAACACCATCAACGCTAGACTTCTTTCTTGCAACTTCAAACCTAGTATTCATTCTACCAGAATTGATAAAGTATATCTGCACAACACTCCTTAGTGACTCAGACCACGAAGCAGTTATCCTCTCAACAAATCTACAACGCCAGATCCTCACCACAAACCAGCCAGAAGAAGGATTCATCAACTATTCTAAGCTGGATGTTCCAAGGCTTCAGAGAGACATCGACAGAGCAGTCAATCTACCTGGAGAGAATAGCAATCTTCAAAACAATCAGATCGATGCTGCAATTGACGATTTGGAGAATGCTGTCAGTACAGCCCTAGAAAATCAGAAACAGCGAAGGACTTCCAAAGATAAATACCAACATCTGCCCATATATCCAGAACCTCTACCACCATAGACAACGGCTAAGGAAACTGCTCCAAAGGATTCACCAGAGGGAGTTAAATACCAACAACAGCAACTACCAAAACTGTACTCAGCGAACTCAATTGTGTAAACACAATGTTTAGGAACTCAGTATAGCACTTCAACGATACCCAGCTCCAGAAGAGACTCCAAGCAATCAAGCCAAGTCCAGGTACTTTCAAGAAGATCAACAGTGTTATCGGAAAGAAGCCTCCTATGCCAGTCATCATCACAACACCTAATGGCGAAGTTACAACTAGCGAAGATAAAGCAAAAGCGTTTGCCGACTACTTTGAAAATCACTTCAAACCGAACCCGCCTCTGGACTCTGAGTTTTTAGAAGAAGTCAACACTTCAGTGCAACGCGCCCAAACAATCACTGAGACCAGGCAATCCAGCGACAACAATCTTGCCAGCGACCCCACAGACAACTCCGAGCTTACCAACCCAGATGAAATAAAGGAAATTCTACAAAGGAGCCATCAAAAGAAGTCAACAGGACCAGATAACATCTCTAATTTTATTCTTAAAAGAGTACCTCATTCAGCGATAATTTTCTTGGCAATTATCTTAAGCAACTGTGTTGTCAATTGCTACTTTTCCAGCAAATGGAAAAAAGCTAAAGTCGTGACCATACCAAAGAAGGAAAACAACAAAGACGTCTCTGGATATAGGCCCATTTCACTTCTAAGCAATATGAACAAGATACTCGAGGAGCTTATACTTATACTTAGGCGGCTGAAATCTTTTTGCAGCGACAACTGCATAGTGCCAGATATACAGTTTGGATTCCGGGAAAAACACTCTACACTTCATCCAATCCTAAAACTCCAACACGATGTTGTCGCCTCCCTAAACGGAAACCAAGTCACTGTAGGATGTTTTCTCGACATAGAAAAAGCATTTGACCAACGGCGTATACAAGGAGGGGGGTTACGGGGTCATGACCCCCCCCAAGAACGCAGAACTTAAAAAAGAGTTTGTTATGTGATACTGAAATCTCTTGAGTAAGATTATTTTCAAAATGTTGAAGTTTTAGAACATGAACGAAAATTAAAAGTAAAAAAAATTTTTGGTATTCAAACAAACTATTTTACCATATTATTTTGGGGATGTGGTCATATTTTTAGCGAACGCTATGCTGGATTAGGATTATTTTGATTCGTTCGATAATATTAGTTGAGCTGTGCTGTAGAGTTTTGTATGGAAACAAAATCCGGATAAGTATTATATTCAAAGCTTTTTAAAAGAAATTGAATCTGGTAGGTACACAAAAATAATATCTTAAGGGCAAGACACTGCTTACCAGCAAATAAAAGAAGCAGCCATATCTTCTATTTTTTTATATGATGAAGTGAATAAAATATGTTTTAAATAGGGAAGCTTTCTGTGGCCTTGCTGTGTGGAGGTCAATTCTGTTGATAAAATTCGTCATCGGCAAAATGTTAAAGAAGGATGTCATTTCTCAAATCATTTTAGTTTTTTGCAATGTTCCAGTTCAATACATTCGTATGATAAAATTTGGTTAATTTTGTTTGCTTACAGAATATAACAGTATTTTGTACATACTAAATTTGCTAGATCAGACAACTCCGAGCTTACCAACCCAGATGAAATAAAGGAAATTCTACAAAGGAGCCATCAAAAGAAGTCAACAGGACCAGATAACATCTCTAATTTTATTCTTAAAAGAGTACCTCATTCAGCGATAATTTTCTTGGCAATTATCTTAAGCAACTGTGTTGTCAATTGCTACTTTTCCAGCAAATGGAAAAAAGCTAAAGTCGTGACCATACCAAAGAAGGAAAACAACAAAGACGTCTCTGGATATAGGCCCATTTCACTTCTAAGCAATATGAACAAGATACTCGAGGAGCTTATACTTATACTTAGGCGGCTGAAATCTTTTTGCAGCGACAACTGCATACTGCCAGATATACAGTTTGGATTCCGGGAAAAACACTCTACACTTCATCCAATCCTAAAACTCCAACACGATGTTGTCGCCTCCCTAAACGGAAACCAAGTCACTGTAGGATGTTTTCTCGACATAGAAAAAGCATTTGACCAACGGCGTATACAAGGCAGTGGCGTAGATAGGGGGGGGATCAGGGGGATATATCCCCCCCCATTGGGATCGATAATTGTGCAGTATAAACAGTCATGAATAAATAAGTTGAAGATGCGCACTTTGAAAAAAACGCATTGATTTCGAGTTCTTGGTTAGCTTAAAGGTTATAAATATGGTTTACCAACTTTCGTTGCCATTAAGTCGGTGTTTCAAAGAGTGAATTTAGACTTGGTCCAAGCAATGGAGCTCGCTAAAGATTTAAGGAATTAACTAAAAATTAAAAGGGCAGGAGATGACTCATTTTCGAAAGTTTTTTGTATATGGGAAAAATTAGCTGAAATCCTTGACATAGGCGTTAAACATAAGAGAATAGTGAAGCGACAAAGGAATCGTTCGAACCCTTCGGTTCTAAGTACAGTAAAGAATATTTTCGTGTTACTGTTTTCAATCTTTTTTCGATTTCTATGTAATGGGCCTTGGAGTAAAATGTACAAACCATGAAAACACACTAGAAGGGTTTCCGGTTCTTTCTAAGGATTCTTCGTCTGAAATAGACAAAGCAGCTAAAAAATTTAATGAAACTGTTGAGTTTAACCAAAAAACGGGATCACCTATTCCAACTTACTATAGAAATATTGGTCACAATTTTTGTTCTAGTGCCAAGTTGGAAAAAATATGAATTTTTTACAAAAAATTTTGAAAGATTTTGTACATGAAAATAATAAGAAATCTCTATGGAAAAACCTTATTAATTGTTGATATTAATAAGGTTTCTTCATAAAACAGTTCAATAAGGAGATCTGTTGGTATTTAGGTGGTCCTGGTCATATTTTTCTCTGTGTGAAGAATTAAAAACTCAGAAAAGATATTTGATCAGAAGGAAAAATACTTCCTCTATGAACTCATTGAAAGCACTCGAAAGCTGCACCGAAAAAAGTTGTCCTGGTATTTATATTTTATTAAAGATATTAACTACCGAAAGAACTTTCTCCAATTTAAAGAGAATAAAAACAATACAAAGAAGCATTATTAAAACTTAAAAAAAAAATTGCGAACTAGATCTATCCCCCCCCTTAGCAAAAAGCTATCTACGCCACTGATACAAGGAGGGGGGTTACGGGGTCATGACCCCCCCCAAGAACGCAGAACTTAAAAAAGAGTTTGTTATGTGATACTGAAATCTCTTGAGTAAGATTATTTTCAAAATGTTGAAGTTTTAGAACATGAACGAAAATTAAAAGTAAAAAAAATTTTTGGTATTCAAACAAACTATTTTACCATATTATTTTGGGGATGTGGTCATATTTTTAGCGAACGCTATGCTGGATTAGGATTATTTTGATTCGTTCGATAATATTAGTTGAGCTGTGCTGTAGAGTTTTGTATGGAAACAAAATCCGGATAAGTATTATATTCAAAGCTTTTTAAAAGAAATTGAATCTGGTAGGTACACAAAAATAATATCTTAAGGGCAAGACACTGCTTACCAGCAAATAAAAGAAGCAGCCATATCTTCTATTTTTTTATATGATGAAGTGAATAAAATATGTTTTAAATAGGGAAGCTTTCTGTGGCCTTGCTGTGTTGAGGTCAATTCTGTTGATAAAATTCGTCATCGGCAAAATGTTAAAGAAGGATGTCATTTCTCAAATCATTTTAGTTTTTTGCAATGTTCCAGTTCAATACATTCGTATGATAAAATTTGGTTAATTTTGTTTGCTTACAGAATATAACAGTATTTTGTACATACTAAATTTGCTAGATCTGTTGCATTTTTTGAAACAACTATGGATTTGTTAATCATCAATGGCCAGCCAATTATAGAAGCAATGTAAGCAACCTTATCTAAGGCAATTTAAATATTATTATTAAATATCACTTAGGGCTAATTTTTTGAATAGTTAGATAAACCTCAGTTAGAGCTTATTCCTAGGAATAAGTTTTTTTTTATAGTGACATTTATTCTTTTGATAGTCTATCTGACGATTGAAAAAGCAGGGTTTTAATCTAATAAATACAACTGAATGTTTTTTATATTGTAAACCGCTGATTAATACCTGAAAAGGGACGAATCCCAAAATATCGCCAAAATTATTCTTTTTGTCTTTACTATTTTAATAGAGGTATTTTAAATGCCCATACAATTTTAAAACAAAATTTAAAAAAAAAAATATATTTTCAAATGCAATTTTTTTTACAAAACTTTGCGATGCGTTTGCCTGAGGTTAGGAAGACTTTTAATTCAAAAGTTAAAAACTGTTATTAAGTAAAAACGATTTTTATTTTAACTTTTTGGGCTAGCGGAAAACAATGAACAGTTGTTTTAAGGCAAATTATTCAATCGAAGTACTCGTATAGTACATTTTATTTTTAGGAGAGGATAGCCTCAATTGGTCAAAATTAAAGCCTAGTACGCTGCTGATAAGAAACGAAAAATCCCATACAAAAATGAAACAACGAAATGGTAACCCGAAAATTTCGTTCAACTTTTCGTTCTGTAGTAAGCTGTTCGGCACAACGAAATTGAAAGTCTAAACTTCTTTTTCGCACACAAACAATTGCCGGGGACATTCATTGTGTGTGGAAAAATGACATTTTGAGTTTTTTGTTTGTTTTTGTTGTTCATTTTGTCATTGCATGTCTTTCTGCGATGCGTGTTTGCTTTTTTTTCATTTATGTTTTGCAATTTTTGAGTATTTTTCGGTCCAGTTTTCGCAAGCATTTCGTTGTCCTCGTGGAGACCGACGAAAAATTTCGTTTCACATCACCAGCGTTCTAGGCTTTAAGGCTTAACGCTAAACTTAAACGAATCTCATAACGTTTTTGTTTGGTTACTTTTAGAACTACATTCGGAACTTTTCGATTCGAAATGCAAGACGCACAAATTTTAATGTTTAATAATTCAAAAAGCCCATTTTCAGGTTTATGCCTGCTATCAAAACTTTTGAAAAAAAAAAAAAATTGGCATGACCCCCCCCAAGAAGCAAACCTGTATACGCCCCTGCATTTGACAGTGTCTGGATACAATGACTTACTCACAAACTCTTCCAGCTGAGATTTCCAATTTCACTAGTCAAAATTATTTACAGCTTTCTTCATTCCAGATCGTTCTTTGTACAATTAGGAAACAGCCAATCAACAATGAGGACAATCAATGCCGGAGTTGCACAAGGATCGAAGCTAAAACCATTCCTCTTCAATATTTACACATCCGATCAGCCCCAACCAGAGTTATCTCAGAATCTCTTGTTTGCAGACGACTCTCTCACGTACGCGAAGTCGAAGTCACCCATATTAGCCGCAAGGAAAGTGGAAGCCCACATAAGACGACTTTACGAGCTGGGGCTTCAAAATCAACACAGCCAAATCTGAATTGATATGCTTTAGACGACCAGCCAGCCCAGGAAATCCTAGAAAACGCTCAGCCAGGAACTGCAGGAACATCAAGATAATGATTCCCGATGGAACACAAATTTCAGCAAAAAATAACGTCAAATATCTGGGAATACAATTCGATGAGAAGAACCGATTTAACCCTCAAGCAGCAGCCGTTTTGAAAAAAGCCAATTTCGCCTTTCATTGCATTCATCCGCTTATCCGGAAAAGAAACAGACTTAGCCAAAACACAAAGCTTCTCCTGTACAAGCAGCTCATCAGGCTTATCATCACTTACTGTTTTCCTATCTGGTTCACGGTGACAAAATCCCATCTAAACAAGTTAGCAATACTGGAGAAGTAGATCTTAAGGATCTGTACAGGCATGCATTACTACATGATACGCAGGAAACACGTCAGCAACAAGAGACAACAAGAGTAGGAAGAATCCAAAATTATAAAACTCGACAAGTATCTTATCCAATCAAGTAGAAGATGCCTACAGAACCTGACCAACCACCCTAACTCAATAATACGAAGAATCATGAACCGGCCAAGACATCCTAACCAGTGGTACTCAGAAAATAAGGTATTTTTGGATGAGGATATGATATCAACCAACGACGACGAGAACATTCCCTTCTACGCTGATCTGACCCAGGATCACTATCGTGGCTAGGGCTGCCAGATAAAATTTTATTAATGTCGGGAAAACAGGTCTCAAATGTCAAGACAAATCGGGACAGAAAAAAAAACATGAAATCGAAAATAAAAAAATAGTAAAATACAAACTTTTCCATGCATAGGACTTTTTCCTAAATTTGTGTGGACTTCTTGCACTATTGAGTTGGTTAAAACACCAGTTTTTGAAAATCATTGTTTGAAAAAAAAAAAAATAAAGTCTTCATCCATAAAATAAAATCCCATTTATCGTAGATAGGTATTAGGTACTCGCTTAGAAACTTGCTGTCTATTGATGGATCTTTTGGTAAATGTACTAAGCCCCAATTTATGTATGTTTTCAACAGTTTTCTTATTTTGGAGAATGAATGAATTCGACCTAAAAGTTTTTTTTTTCTTGTATACCTTGAGTGACTTTTCTTATATTTAAAACCATTTACTTTCAATGCAGACTTAAAGTCATTTTTATTTTATTTTTTTATTTTTTACTTTAAGCATGCATTAAAAGTGGTGAAATTTTAGAAAACCTTAGCTTTTTATGCATATTAATTTCAACACATAACAAAAATATCTTAAAACATATTTTTTTTTAATTGTCGGACGGTTCAAATTCCTTAAAAAAATGAAAAAATGTAAGAATATATTTTAATTGTGAATGTTCCACATCTCACTTACATAAGTAACTATTAAATACTCTTATGTGAGTTTAAACAGAAAAAAAATAGCCTGTTTTCACTACAGCCCAAATTTAATAGTTTCACAAATAAGATCAGTTCGAATTCCAAATTCTAAAAATTTCCGATACGATTTGAAATTCGAAATGATATAATTTGCTCATTTGGGCTCTAGTGAAAACGGGCTATACCTAAGGGTGAAATCCATTGGAGTGGCGGAAATAAATTAAAACTGTCCCGGCAAAATCGGGACGTCTGGCTGTCCTAATCGTGGCTGAAATCCTCACCTCTCCCTAATCCAACCTTCACAATGACAACCGAACCTGAACAACCTGAGTTAGGAAGCTGCCAACAGAATTAATATTTAAAACAAACACAATGACAATTAACTGTAAATTAAGCTTAAAAAAAAAAACAATGTAAAAACGTTAGGTCCCTTTTGTGCCAACATAATACTAATATAATCAATGTACATTTTTAGATAACTAGCTTTAAGCGAATTGTATATACGGGTGTCCCAAAAGTAATGGATCAAACGAAATATGCTGATAGGCCAACTTTGGGGCTCTCAGAATTTGGTAACTTGTTCATCCCAAATTCTTACGGTTTTCGATTTAATTCAGTTTTTATGAAATTTCGAAAAATCTCGGCTTTGCAACAGTATTTTGCTTCTTTCCTTCGCTCATAATTAATTTTTGTTTTTTACAATTCTTTCTCTAAAATATTGTCTAATAATAAGAACTAATTAATTAATCAAAATATTTTTAATTTGATATGCCATTTTGCTGCAAATTAATTAACAGTTCCATGTTTTATAAAAGCTCAATTTCTTCCTTTTATTTCAGAGCAACACCCTGAAAAAAATTTCAATGGTGTGACACTGGTTCATTATTTTGAAAACTTGCCGTGTTATTGCAGTTTTCAAAAATGTATACAAATTTCTAAAGTTGAAGTTAGAACTAAAGATATTACAATTTAAAAGCAACAAAACAGGGCTTTTCAGAGAAAAATAACAAAGAAAAATAAACACATTTTCTCGACTGTTGTTTGTTTATTTCTATTTTAATAAAAGCATCGATTTTTGTTTGTTATTTTGAATTAAATAAAAAATTAATTAAAATTAAAAAAAAAAAAAAAAAAAAAAAAAGTAATTTTTTACTTATTCAAAAAAAAAAAAAAAAAAAAGTAAAAGTAAAAAGCTTAAAAGAGAGAGTGAGTTATAAACAATTGGTCATATCTCGGGCATTAATGAACCGATTTGAAAAATTCAAAAACTTGCTTGTCTTGCTAGACATCAATTATAATATTTACTAATTTTTTTCAAAACGACACTTACCGATTTTGAGATAGTTCCTTTTGTTTATAAAACTTCATGAATTTGCAAAAACTAACATTGCAGCTAGATTTATCATCCCCAAAAACATATAAAAACACTCCCATATTGCGTTGATCTTATAATCTATAATCAAAGCGGGTATAAAGTTTAAGCTGAGTAGGGGTATAGTTTTTTCAAATTAACTCGAAAAATATAGGTCATATAGAAAAATGTATTAAGACAAAAGTTATAGAAAATAAAATTTTCTACAAGTTTTATACATATAATTTTTGTCAAAAATCAAAAATGGCCGAGTTATTCACTAAAACGTGTTTTACCTTTAATCCAAGATGGCGGCTTAAGCACAAGGTCGATTTTCCCGAAAAACTGGTTTTAAGCTCCCAGTGATCCCCTTTATCAACCTATGAAAAAAAATTGCACGATCTAATTTTTTCCATTTGAAATGTTTAATTCTACTGGGCTAAATGCAGTTTTTTTAAACAAAGAAAAAAACGTTAGCACATCATTGATTTTTCTTTCACCATGCAAAAAAGTTCAAGATGGTTTAATTCTGAGTAAAATATAGTCTTGAAAACCCATAATTTAAATGCATATTGTGGTTAAATGGATGCAAAAAAACAAGGAAGATCTGTCTTGTCGAAACAATTTTTCTTGGTGTCATCCTTAACTTAAATACCTGCATTGTAAATGAAAAAAAAAACGTTAGCACATCATTGATTTTTCTTTCACCATGCAAAAAAGTTCAAGATGGTTTAATTCTGAGTAAAATATAGTCTTGAAAACCCATAATTTAAATGCATATTGTGGTTAAATGGATGCAAAAAAACAAGGAAGATCTGTCTTGTCGAAACAATTTTTCTTGGTGTCATCCTTAACTTAAATACCTGCATTGTAAATGCACCTAATAACTTTGGAATTACCTTTTTTAGCCCAGTCGAATTAAACATTTCAAATGGAAAAAATTAGATCGTGACATTTTTTATCATAGGACGGTAGAGGGGATCACTGAGAGCTTAAAACCAGTTTTTTCGGGAAAATCGACCTTGTGCTTAAGCCACCATCTTGGTTTAAAGGTAAAATACGTTTTAGCGAATATTTTGGCCATTTTTAACTTTTGACAAAAAGACAATTTTATTTTCTATAACTTTTATCTTAATAAATTTTTCTATATGACCCATATTTTTCGAGTTAATTTGAAAAAACTATACCCCTACTCAGCTTAAACTTTATACCCGCTTTGATTATAGATTTTAAGATACACGCAATATGGGAGTGTTTTTATATGTTTTTGGGGATGATAAATCTAGCTGCAATGTTTTTGCAAATTCCTGAAATTTTATAAACAAAAGGAACTATCTCAAAATCGGTAAGTGTCGTTTTAAACAAAATTAGTAAATACATATTATAACTGATGTCTAGCAAGACAATTAAGTCTTTGAATTTTTCAAATTAGTTCATTAATCCCTGAGATATGGCCAATTGTTTATAATAAAAGCTTAAAAGAGAGAGTGAGTTATAGACAATTGGTCATATCTCAGGCATTAATGAAGCGATTTGAAAAATTCAAAGATTGTGAATATTATTTTGTAGCGGCCCACGGTTGTCCAAAATGACTTATCTCGTTGCAAAAATCATAACTTTTGAACGGATTGAGTTAGCGGTACAATTTTTTTTTTTTATTTGAAGGACATTTCTAGGGCTGTTATACCAATGAATTTCAATAAAATTATTTCACAGGGTGTTTCGGAATCATCGGCCAAAAACAGATTTTCTTTAAAAAAAAAGTTTAAATTAAAATTGGTATGCCATTTTGTAGAAATCACTAATCCACATTTAAAAACAAAATTTCAAAAAATTTCAAAATTTTTTTAAAAATCCAAAATTTATTTTTTTTTAAATTTTATTTTTGGCTTATATTTGAGTTATATAAGTGCTTCTTCACAAAAAGTTTCGTTGAAATCGAATAAGCCGTTTCGGAGAATATCGGATTTGAAAAAAAAACGGTTTTATTGCAGGTACCGTAAAAAATCCATTCGGTTCCATGCATTAAGCCGAATAGGGTATGTGTACCAATCAATTGTTGATCCAAAATAAAAATATTTAGCTGCGCATGCTTGCGCACTGCCGAGATTTTGTACTTTGAAAAAAAAATGAAGGCAGAAGGAACAGATTTTCTTTAAAAAAAATGTTTAAATTAAAATTGGTATGCCATTTTGTAGAAATCACTAATCCGCATCTAAAAACAAAATTTCAAAAAAATACAATGTCGCGTTTTCGAAAATTTTATTTTTCAAAAAAAAATTTCAAAATTTTTTTAAAAATCCAAAAATTATTTTTTTTGAAATTTTATTTTTGGCCTATATTTGAGTTATATAAGTGCTTCTTGAAAAAAAGTTTCGTTGAAATCGAATAAGCCGTTTCGGAGAATATCGGATTTAAAAAAAACCGTTCTATGGCAGGTACCGTTAATAATGATTTTCCAAAAAAAATTTTTTCATTTGAAGATAGACCTTGTTTTCAAACTTACATTTGAATTTTTTAAACAAAATCGTTGGAGCCGTTTTTGAGCAATTACAGCTTTACTGAAATTGGTGTATGACAAGTACCGTTATTTTTGGCCCAAAAAAATTAATTCCAAAAACCCCTCTGGAGGGTCTCCAAAAAATGCTACATACCAAATTTGAAGTCAATCGGTCCATCCGTTTAGGCTGTAGATCCTTATACAGACAGACAGACAGACGGACTTCCGGGACCGACTTTTTTGGCATTCTCTATAATCGTAATATCATGGAAAAGTGTAATCTGAACTTTTTTTAGATGTGAATTAGTGATTTCTACAAAATGGCATACCAATTTTAATTTAAATATTTTTTTTTTTAAGAAAATCGGTTTTCGGCCGATGATTCCTAAACACCCTGTAAAACAATTTTCTTGAAATTCATTGGTGTAACAGCCCTGGAAATTTCCTTCAAATTAAAAAAAAAACTGTACCGCTACCTCAATCCGTTCAAAAGTTATGATTTTTGCAACGAGATAAGTCATTTTGGACAACAGTGCGGCCTCGACTTTTGATCATAATATCACCAAAAAAATAAAATTTCAACTCAAAACAAGCGTTCCCAGAATGACGGTTAATTGATGTGCACTACTTATAAGTTATAAATGAAAATAAAACTAATTTATAACATACATTTAATATATTTATCCATAAAAATAGGTGTGGAATGATAAATCTATATATTATCAACATAAAAAACTGCTTGCAGCCCAATTGTACGTTAGGTAATTAAAATATTGACATTTTAAGAAATTTTTGTACGATGCGTCATTTTTCTTGGAGCAACTTTTATTAATGTGTAAATAATAATAGAATTTAATATGTTGATTTGTAAGAGATGTACATTGTACAAAGTTATAAGAAATATTGTGTATAAGTGGTGTTAAGAAAAGAAATATACTTAAAATGAATTGACTTTTTGTTAAGCCATTTGAATCTCACTTTTTGAGTTATGGACATGTACGGGAACGCTTTTTTTAGGGTATAATAAAATGAAAACTTTTCTATCGGAAACATAAATTACATATACATTCATAGATATGTGGCTATTTTTTGAATTGGTAAATGAGAAAAAATCTTAAATTAAATGATTTTTACAAATATGCTCGCATGATTTTATGTCAAAATCGAACAAACTGAAGAACATTAGGACAAACTATACCTAAAGAAACAACATTAAAGGCCCCAACATTTAAGACGCCAACCCATAGAATCCGTTGCGTCCGTTCCGTCAATCCATCCGTTGAAGTTGAAGGATGGGACAGAAAGGGGTGACCCATAGAATATGTCGTATGACGGATTGCTTTTTGACAGCTCACTTCAAATTCCAAGGTGTGTTCGATATTTTATCGCTGAATGTGCACTAAGGAAGTTCTGATGCAAGAAATTTTCAACTATTATTGTTGTTCTTTTTTTTTATAAAATAAAATGCACGACTAGATTTCCTCTAGATACTTGCTCTTCAGTTAAAAACAATTTTTTATAACAAATTATGAGTTGTAGGTATGACTTTGGCATAGTAAAATTGAACTCTACAACAGAATTTGAGTATTTAATTGATATAATTTATTAGATATATGTATCATGAAATATTACTTCTATTACATATTCTTCACAAATATACAATTAAAGTTCACAATTCATAAAATCTGAGAAGAAAAGAACTCAGTTCTTAGTTCTAAAATTCCCCGGTGTGCACTCAGAAGCAGAAAATCGAACTGATCTATTGTTGACAACCAATGTCAAAGGATACGACGGATGAAAAAGTAGAAAGTTGGGCTACTTTTTCCGTCGAATCCGTCCGTTTCCGTCCAATCCGTCGCTTATGGGTCGCTTCCCATAAGAACGTGTGTATTTTATCGAGCTGTCAGTTGAAAACTTCGACGGAACGGACGCAACGGATTCTATGGGTTGGGCCCTTTATTTCTATTCAAAGTCATTCGTGTAAAATCAATCCATACAAATTTTTATTTTGTGTTCACCCGTGAACTTTCCTGTGAACTTTATTGGAGGATAAAGTGGACAGTTTTGCTTCACGAGCGATGAAGTAGTTCACGTGCAAAATATACGGGAATTGAAAAAAAAGAAATGTGTGTATTTTGTTGATTGTGTGCGTATTCATGAAATGAATAAACTTGAAGTGTGTACTAACGACGAATGTCAAATATTCGCATGTGGAGATATATTCATGTTCACTTCGCCAGAAGTAGGTATGTACTATGCTTAAAAATTTTGAAATTCCCTATTTAATGACGATTTTAAATTTAATGGAGAGCTAATAAATTGGGTCTAAGCTCTAAGGTCCAATTTTTTGACTCTCCATTAAACTTAAATCGCCAATAATAAAAGGGAAAATTAAAATTAAAAACAAAATTCATGAGTTCAGAATAAAAAAAGAATTGGAGAATTATATAGTTTCATGCATATAAAAAATACGTAAGTTTTAAATTTTGGAAATCATAATAATTTATTCAGTTATGTTAGGTACAATAAATGGTATGTAGCTTGTAGGCAACAATGAGTAATAAAGAAAAAAAAAACTATATCAGTTAACACAGGTGAAAATTTCTGAAAAAATGTTTTGTTTTCGGGTAGCATAAAGCTATGTCACACTTTTCACACCCGGTGTGCTTGAATACAAAAAGAACTGTATTGGCGTTTTAAGGTCCAAAAATTCATTGCTCAGTGACTCGTCAGCAGAAAAAGCTAACTGCAGTGCGTTCAATTCCAAGTTGTTCTTCTTCCACCGCAATGTAAGATTTTCCAGATTTGATCCTTTAGGGACAGTGCCCGAAGAAAACGAAGTAGGTGCCACTTCTTGTACTATTCTCTAGTGAAGTACGTAGGATTTTTTTGAAATATTAATTTTTAAAGAAATGGCATTAGTTTGAAAAAATTATTTCATTCCAAAAACAAAATTCGTTAATAAAAAGACCAAAAAATCGTTAAATTTAAATATTTCAAAAAAATCCTATGTACTTCACTAGAGAATAGTATTTTTAAGCTCCGCACAAAATTTCAGCCCAATCGGTTAAAAACTGTAGGAGTTAGTTGGTCGCCCGATGGGAGCACAGAATTTTACTATCATCCTGAACTACACCGCCATTTAAAAAATTTCACATCAATAAAAAATTTAACATTAGCCTATTCTGTTACCTATTAATATACTTAATTAAACTAAACAAACACCAAAAGAAAATAATATTTCTTCTTTGTTTTATACGCTGATGAATATGACACTCGATTTCATGGTTTACAAGGTGTTATTACCCCTTAAAGAGCATTTCTTTTTATTCACTCTCCGTTAGCATCAAATGTCATTTAATTTATTATTTCATTATATCGCTTCATTGTATGGAAAAAAAAACAGACCAAAGTCATTGAACAATTCTTTGGCGCCGCACATTGGTGCCATTGGCCGTTTTCGGCGTCAAAATTCATTTGCATTGCCATTTCTGGACGAAAAGTCATGAAGTTTGGCACACTGAATGATAATAGTATTGAGAATACGAAAAGGCTGCAAACTTTTTTTTATTCAAAATGGCGGCTCCAAAATGAAAGAATGAGCGTTAAAATCATTTTTCAAAACAGTATATAAGCTAGTAATTGGGCTAAATTCATGACAAAAAGGTTTCAGATCTTAGATTTAGGATTCATAGATTCATATTCTTAAAAAAAAAAATCTAAAACTTTAAAAACAAAGTCCAAAAAATGCCAAATTAGTAAAACACACTTTTACACCCCTTATTACGCTAGTTCATGGTTTTTTTTTAAATAGCATAATTTTGAGATCTCTTCTATTTATGTTTCATAAGAAATTGAAAATATTGCGGTAATATGGTTGCCAACTATGTATGTTTTTAAGTAAATATATTAGAAAACATGATATAATGAAAAGTTTCAATTTATTTATTTATTTTTTCCGTAAACCAAAATATACTTTTCTAATAGATTTTAATGTTATAAATTCAAATCTGAAGTCGAAAAAAATCTATTGCAGCCTTTTCGTATTTTACATACTATTATCATTCAGTGTACCAAATTTCATGGCTTTTCGTCCAGAAATGGCCGTGCAAATGAATTTTGACGCCAAAAACGACCAATGGCACCACTGTGCGCCGCCAGGTACGAAGGGGTTAATACAGAAAAGGTAATTTTGAGGAAAATGAAATTGAAGTTTCAATTTTTGTTTGTAAATCTGAATATTATTATTTTAAAAAAGTAATGATGTAGAAACATCATCTATAAGATCTTTTTTTAATATCCATATGCTGTTGAAAAATGAAAGTTCTTAAAAAAAATTGTGTTGACCTAACACTTTAGAGCCATTTAATCTTAAAAATAAACTTGATCCAAAAAAGTTAAGTCAAGAAAAATCTTTGTTGACATTGATAACAAAGTTTAATTTATAAAGGAAAGTTGGAAATATCAATGTAATTAATATTAACAAATGTGAGAATTCTCTTTGAGCTAATATAATACTGTAGAACAGTGTTTGTCAAAGTGTGGGTCTCGGCCCCCCGGGGGGTCGCTAAGAGATCCTAAGGGGGTCGCAGCCGCAAGCAAAATATTGATAAAAAAAAAAAATGCAAAATAAAAACAAAAAAACATAAAATTTCTCAGTGCGAAAATGTGCTTGTATGTTTTTAATAAATTTTGAAATCTTGGATTGATCTTTGATAATTTTACGAATAAATTGTTTTCCAAATTAAGCTTATTTCTCATCATAGTTTTGATATCCAACATTAATGAGCAGGGATAGGATGTTGTGGAATTTGCCTTTTTTTCTTGCTCAATCGTACGACACTATAGATTAAAAACAAACACGTTTCACGTCCCCCTCATGCCAAATATATGTATTTTATTTTGCCTTTTTTTTGCCTTTTCTTACGTTTTTGCCTTTTTTTGCCTTTTCTCTTGTTATTGCCTTTTTTGCCTTTTTGTATGTTTTTTGTAAATCTTTTTAGCGTCTTCAAAGTAATGCCTACACACAAAACACTCAAATACAAACAAAAAGATAACTTACTCAATATATCTATATTAAGGATCTACCTATGCAACTTGTTTGTCTGCTATTGCTAACATTTAATGCCTTCTATGTTCTATTGCGCGGCCTGCAACCGATACGTATCAGGGTTCAAAAGCTAACTTTCTCAATTTACAATATTCGATTGGAAAAGTTCCTCAGATTTTGAAAATCAAGAGAGATTTGGAAGCCGCGAAAAGGGCAGTCGCTAAAGATGTTGTTGAGAAGTACAAATCAGTTTTTTTGGGCAATAAGGGACTCGAGAGAGTTGAACAAGTACATTGAGTAATAAATGGGAACACAAATCAAGAGCTCCCGGCAAATGTTAAAGTGGGTGATTTCGAGTGCTTTAATTAATTAATTAATTAATTTAATCTTTAGCTCCTTTAAAGCACTTATGACGACTTTTCACGAGTCGATTTTAGCCGCGCGATATGTCGCACGATTTGCAGCTTACGTTATTCACACGAGTTGAAAAGCTTGGCCGCACCGCAAAAATCAACTCGTGAAAAGTCTCCAATAAGGGACAATCGCAGGCGCTTGTTACCAGAAAATTTAAAAAAACTCATGATTGTTCAAAATTACTACAATTAATTTTTATATTACATACATGCTTTCTCTCAATAAATGCCTTTTTATGCCTTTTTTAGAGTTTTATTTTGCCTTTTTTTAAGTTTTTAGGTCCACAACATCCTATCCCTGTTAATGAGAATGTGCCTTCAGAGGTATCAAGTGGCGAAGCGCACTTACAACCGCTAAGCTTCGTTTGCCAGCTCAGAATACTCTTCATTAGCATACCACTTGCAGCTAAATATATGTATAAGGTTTTCTTTCAATTTACAGATGATAGATGAGCAAGTTCAACTGAATTATTGAAGAAAGGATTTAAAATATATCTTAGCTTCATTTTTAAATTTCAGATTCCATTTCTGGAAAGTAACTCAAAAGTTTTATATCCAAATTTAATAAGCTCTGCACGATAAGAGGAATTAAGGAGCTGATAAATGTTGATTCTTCTGACAAATTTTCTTCAAGAATCTTTTGAACGCAGAGAAAAGAATCAAATTAGTTTGCTTGTAGAGACACGGACCTAACCTAAGGTTTCCGAGAAATCCTCTGATTTTGTCTTTCGCAAATATATTGCTTTCCTCTTTTCCTTGGAGGATCTTATTTTGGATGTTCAAGTCGAATTTGCAAGGCCTTGTGTTTTATAAAGTTCACTTCTCTGGTCACATCTTTAAGATAAACATCATTTGATTCTGGAGGCAGAACCTGCGATGCAAGAACTTGTCGATAAAGGAAGCAGTGTGTTCATGACAAGTTTAGCAATATGAGTTAAAATTTTGCAATTTGTCCACTTTCGTTGCCAGTCAAAGCTTTGGCACCCTCGCTACAAAAAGCAAAACATTGTATCCAATCCATTTCGAAGTCGCGAGAGCTTTCTTTCTTAAACATGTGGTACAAATACTGGACATTACTGTAAGCAGGAAGTGCTTTACAAAATAAAATGTGCAATACGGGATAAAAATTCTTCGCGAATAAGCAAAATCTATGTTATTAGATCGAGTTTTCAAGGTGTATAGTGTATACAGATATTTAAACATATTGACACATTGTGTGATGGGGTCGCCAAAATATTTTGCCTCTCAAGGGATTCGCGAACTCAAAAAGTTTGAATTTTTAAATATTTTTTTTTTGTCATTTTTATTTTGAGTCATTTTTTAGAAAATTACCCCTCTCTTCTTAACAGGGGCAGATAGACCACGTTAAGAATGGACAGTATTTGACTTAGGGATGGTGGTTGTTAGTACAAAAACCGATTTTCGGTTTTTCCGTTTTTTTTCTTTTGATCAAACCGGCCGGTTTTAAAACGGGCCAAAAAAACCGGTTTTTAGAAAAACCGGTTTTCGGTTTTTTTGCTTGATATGACAGCAAAAAAAATTAACTTAATTGGTCAACCAAAACAAAAACTTTTCGAAGAAAATCCCTAAGCAAAGCTTTTTTTAGTTTGCTATTGTTATAAGAGTTCGTAATCCACTCTTAGTAGGAGTTTTGAAGAGTTTTTTAAGCTAAATATGAATGAAAATTTATAGTTATATCGTTAGTTGAGAGAGGAAATGAAAGTTTTGAGGGTTTTCAGTTTTTTGTCTCGTCGGATCTTTTTTTTGTTCGACGTTTTTTTACAGTGGGTTTTTTCTGTTGTTCGGTTTTTTCGCAAAAACCGGTTTAAGCAGGGAGAACAAAAAACAGAAAAAAACCGGTTGACCGAATCAAAAACACCGAAACCTGTTTAAATCGGCCGGTTTTTCACATCCTTAATTTGACTCCTCTACAAGAATCCGTTCTAATTTTCACCTTTGTTATCGTATACTATCCCCTAAAGCAGGGACGGCTCACGTCGGTCGAGTTCGAAGACAGGTGAATCGATGGCGAGTTGACATAGTCCGGCAAAACAACAAAGCACATTGGAAAACCTTGGGGGTGGCTGATATCCAAATATAATATATTTACCTGCAATAATATACTTTAAATTTATATAAAAAAAATAAAATATGCAGGTACAAATTTTTAAATTTGAATTTAATAAATGTAGAAATAATAATAATTGAAATTTATTTTTGAAAAAAAAAAAAATAATATTAAAACGAATTAATTTTATGTATTTGTTTTAAATGGATCAATAAAGCTTTTAATAATAGTATTAAAGGACCATGGGCATTTTGGGCCCAATTTCAACATTGCTCAACAGTGATGAAATGAATCAAATCAAATGAAAGGTCTTGAGGAGTACTTTAATTTATTATATGGGGGTAAAGTTGAAATCGATATTAAAAGTGGTGCTTTGACCATTTTATTTTATAAAATAGTACTCAAAATGAAAAAAAAAATATAATTAAAAAAAGGGGCAACACTTACTATAAGGTGTTTCACCTTTTTCAAAAGCTAGACATCACACCTTTAATTCATTATTAAAATAAAGTTATTTCTATTAATAGTTTTCGATAAAAATGATTTATAAATAAAAAAATGTAAGAAAATAAGGAAAAATCAAAATATTTGGTACTAATTTTTTTTTTTTCACTTTTTGAGAAATAAAGCTCTTAAATGACGTGCAGTGAACACTGTACTATCAATCATTCAAACACTGAAAACCAAATAGTTTTATCTCTTCCAGTTCTTAAGAAAATCGAAAATTACTAAAACTTCATTTTTTCCATACGATTTTGTATGCTGAGTATTTACGCTTCCTTTTCTTGAAGTTAACGAAAGAAGAATATATTAAGTTTGGATAAGTGACACCGAAGTCTCTTATTTTGTTCAATTATTCAATCTGTGAAAATAGACCTAATCCTAATACTTAGGGCCAGTTGTACAAACGTGGTTCAGCCCCGGATCACGAGTTTAACCCACCGATTTCCGCGGAATAGCTGCGGATTAACTTCGGTTCAAACATGGATGGGGCTATTTTTACATATGTGGACTTTGCACTAGTGCTAAACTGGAACCTTAAAACCGATTTCAGAAGGTAAAAGTTGTTGAACCACGGATTAAATATTTGTACAACTGGGCTTTACAGTTTATAAAATCAATGGCATATGGTTTGGTTCTAGTGCCAGTATCAATAATATCGTTACTCGTTACTTTCGTATGTTTCGTACTTTTAGTATAATTCGAGCGTTTAGTTTTGGAATGGTACGATGTACGTTTGGTAGGTACTTCAAATATTTTATTTTACTTAGTTATATTTGCATATTTTAGACTAGAATTATAATGGAATGAAAACGGTATAACACAGGCCAGATTTCTTAAATATCTTAAGGACAACGAATATATTTCAATAAATCATTGATCAATAGGTATACTAAACATACATTGAAAAAAGAACAAAGACATCCATTATAATATTTAAAACATATTTTTTTAAACATTTATATAAATAAAAATCAAAAACACTATCTTTTAAAGAATCTTACGTAAAATTCGAGTATGTAACGACATTGTTTAGAAAATAACATTTTGTTACTCTTTACTGATGTGAATACCCGCATCTTAGTAACAAATACATACAATTTGTTACAGCTCTAGTCTGGATAACAGTAATTTTATTTTCTATAAACAAAATGTCGGTTGCGATTTGGTCCATGATCTTTCAATTTTGTTCTTTTTTTTAATTCTTTTAATTGTAAATAAGGTAAAACGAATTAGTAGGTATAATAAATATAAAGTAATTAATATATGTATATGAAATAAATATTAGAAAAAAATCAGCAATGACAGAAAATCGGTGCATTATGTGTCTGTGTTCACGAGCTTTGCGGAGTAGGCGCCATATTTTAGCAAATGATCTTCCTGCAAGTCGACCACAGTTTGTTCAATATGTTTATGAGAATGCGTTAAACGAGGTATTTATATCAAGAAGTTATTACCTATGTTTAAATAAAAATTCAATAATTTTGTATGTATACATAACTGATTGTTTTTGATATATATCTTGTTTTATTTTGAACTTGCCATAAAAATGCAACAAAGAGCTTTCATATCCCATTGATTTTATGACTGTAAGTATTAGGATTAGTTCTATTTTCACAGATTGAATAATTGAAGAAAATAGGAGACTTGGGTGTCACTTATTCAAACTTAATATATTCCTCTTTCGTTAACTTCAAGAAAAGTAAGCGTAAGAAATCTTATGGAAAAAATGAAGTTTTAGTAATTTTCGATTTTCTTAAAAACTAGAAGAGATAAAACTATTTGGTTTTCAGTGTTTGATTAACTCATAGTGCAGTGAATTAAAAAAGTCATTTTAGAGCTTTATTTCACAAAAAGTGAAAACAAATTAGTACTAAATATTTTGATTTTACCTTAGTTTTTATTTTAGTACTGAATTAAAGGTGGGATGTCTAGCTTTTGAAAAAGATGAAACACTTTATAGTAAGTGTTGCCACTTTTTTTAATTATATTTTTTTTTTTCATTTTGAGTACTATTTTATAAAATGGTCAAAAACACCACTTTTGCGCTCGATTTCGACTTTACCCCATATAATAAATTAAAGTACTCCTCAAGACCTTTCATTTGACATACGTTTCATCACTGTTGAGCAATGTTGAAATTGGGCCCAAAGTCCATACAAAAGTGCATGATAATACACGACTGCTGTTCGTGGAAATCTCTATCTATGTATAGGAACTCTATCAGTATCAGCCCTATTTATAAACAACTCATCATAGACAACGCATAGCATTATGTTCATAATATCTTCAAACAGCAAATTTGTTATTTATAAAATGTATGCAACATTTAATAGAGTTTGTATAAGCTAGACGCGTTTTAAGGTTGTTAAGAGCCTGAATAAGAATATATTTAGCTTAAATGTCATTTGCACATCATATACGAGTAATTATCAAAAAAAGAAAACATAGCATTTTGTTTTGTAAATTCTAATCTTAAAATCTAATCAATGATTTGAATATGTATTTTTTTTTTTTCATTGAAGAATTTATTTTTTGGATTTTATTTGCAATTAAGTGAACAATTTGAAATGAAACTAAAACAAAAAATAAGAAATTTGGGGTATTTTTTATAGTTTACGAGAAATTTTGGAGTTTTTGTTTACTTTTTGTTTTTTTTTTCGAATCAGATGGAGTTATTTTATCGACAGATGGAGTTGTTTGTCGTAATTGAAAGTACTAATTTTACATTTTTAGTACTTATTTGGACACAAACCTAGTATAACAATAATTACTAAGAAAATGTTTTATAAATAGAAATTTATGTAACGTTGCATAAAGACTACATAAAACTTTATGCACTGTATGTAAAACTGCTGTATTTAATTGTAACAATGATATGTTGTACATCGTATATGTATCTATTATATGGCATACAAAGACTAATAAAATTAAAGAACTGCTATACAAAATAATTTTAAGAAAATCTCACACTTATCAATCATAAAGGGAAAACGTGGAAAAATCGTTATTTTTCAATTACCTCCACGCAAAACACACAAATATGTCTCTCTGATGTGCTCTGCATATTTAAGGACTCACGTAACAGGAAATCACAGTCTCTTTCAGGAAAAAAAAAACAAATTGGGGAAGGTAAGAAATATACCATTTTCCACTTATATGTTCTATAATGTCTTCTAACAAAATTAACATATCCTTTTTCATCCCTGTCACATTAAAGTACAATGTTTAGCACAAGGATATAAGAATAATGAGACCTTACCATCCGGTTTCCCTAGATCGATGGGCATGGTGCTATTGTGGGTTGTGTCCCAGAATACATTACTAACAGGATAATAAACAAAATGAGGACCTGGAGACGAGCGACGACGACGACATACAACATAAATACAACAAACGAACCAATGAACACATTCAGGACCTCTTGGGTTCCGGAAATGTAAAAATTATGTGGAAGAAAGAATTATTGTTGAATATTTTAAACTCAAAAGCAGATTAAAGTAAATCGATAATTAAAAAAAAAAAAGAATTTGACGAAACTGTCATAAACGGATGAGTGCTATACTTTGGTGCACATTTAAAAATGTAAGGTTTACTATTGCTTTTCTGGCACACAAGTTGGTAATTGGTAAGTATGCTGGAATCTGTTTTGTATACTTGTAGCACAAATAATAAATAAATATAATTTATAAATTATATTATATTTATTTATTATCTGTAGTTTCTTTACCAAAGGGGCCGGTTATAGCGATCAAGAAAATTAATCAGGAAAAATTTTCAAATAGATATTTTGTGATGTTCTAATTCGATTAGAAACAGAAATGCGATACCAATCGATTTTATAAATGACTCAAAGAATTATTTTCGAAAAGAAAATTTACAGTGAAACAATGATTTCACTGGTCTGCAAAGAGATCCTCCTTTTAATGAAACTATACTTTTCTAAGGGACTTTTGTGTACTGATTCCAAATCCGAATTCCGAGTCAGAATTGGCCTAGCACTTCACGTTTTTTAGATATTCGCGTTAGAAAATCTCAAAAACCCATTTTTTGCTGTTTTCGAAGAAATATTTAGGCATAATGTAATCTTTTTCAGTAAAAATTGTTACGGTTTATGAAAGAACTTATTTTTTGCTTTCGAATTCAGTTTTAATTTTCTCAATATCTCTTTTCTTTTTCGAGATATCTTAGTTTAAGTAAAATAAGTAGGTTTGACATATCTTATAATAAAGAAACTGATCTCTAAAAATTCATTTATCTTTCTCCCTAGCACAAAAGTATACTTTTCTAATGGATTTTACTGTGCTGATTTTGAATCCGAACTCAAAAAATTTTGGTCAGCTCTGGTTTTTGAGATATAGTAGTTTGTTTTCTTAAAAAAAACTTGATTTTGTGATCCTTAAACAGTTCCAGAGGGAACTCCTGCAACTGCAAATTTAGTTTTTAGTTTATACAATAATAATATGTAGTGATTCAGACTGTCAAAAGACTTAGAAAAATCCCATCATATTATTTGGGCCTATTCTGCCAAATCTTTTATTCTCCTATGAATTTTCTGTTATGAATGATAAAAGATCTCAACCATAAAAGATCTTTTGTAATTGGTATTCAGGAGTTCGAACTTTTATAAAATTCTGTTATGAAACTTCGAAAAGGAAAATCTGGTATAAACAAAGCAAACAGAACTTAAATCTTTTATCATCTGTCATTCCCAAAGACAAAAGCAAATCAAAATGTGGAAAGTAAAGTGAATTGAATTTTCTCGTAGATAATCCAGCAAATTTGTGTTAAAGTAAATAAATAGATTCGCGTGCATCTTGCATTTCGCAAAATATTAACAATCTGAAGCAGATATCTACCTCACCGCTACAAAACCAACCCTATTACATGGGCATTGGACAAAGTGCTCATAGAAGATTGCAACATTTTAAATGCAATTGTTAACTTCCCTATTTTTTGTAAAATATGTGTTTTCATTTTATTTATGAAATAAATTAATTTAAATAAACATGGTGTTTCTTCATTTATATCAAGTGAAAAAGTTGTTCCACGGAGGTGGTAGTTCTTGTAGATGAAATAGGATTGAAACGTGCGTCGCGTCGAGGCGAGGCGAGGACGACCGTTCCTTGTGGCAGTTGCTTGATTGAAGACGGAATAGTGGGTGAATTGATCTTGGTGTTTTGTTGATGCTTTTAGTTTTGCATTAGATCTGTCACTTGTCGTATCTGAATTAACTTTATTTTTTTAATTGCTTGATGGTATTATATGAATAAAAAAAACTTACCTCCGTCTCAGTTATTTATAAAACAAAGCTAAATATAAAAAAAAAAACCCTACTTTTATTGAAAATTTCCTACTTTCATGAAATCTTTTATGATAAAAGCAACAAAAATCTGTCTTTTATTCTTTTATGAGTCATAAAAGATTTCATAACAGATTAAGGCTTGATGAATACAAAAAATGAGATTCGTAAAAGAATTTTTGACAGTTCGAACTTCGTAAAAGATTTCATAGCAGATTGTGTATTATTATATGTATGTATATGTACATTAGGGTGGGTCAAAAAAATCGAAATTTTTTTTTTTGATTTGGTACTCCGAAAAATCGATTGCTAGACCCCTCTACAATATACACACCAAATATGAGCTCTTTATATTAATGGGAAGGTCCTCCGCTTTGCAATTTTCCATTTTTACATCAAGCTTCTACTAAAAAAAAATATTTTTTTTATTAATTGACTTTTTAGCAAATTTCTTTTCAGATTCTTGTAGGAAATTGAACGCTCTACAAAAAAGGCCTTCAACACTTTTTTCGTTTATCTAACCGTTGAATAGATATTTGAGGTAAAAAAATCGAGAAAATCTTTAAAAATTCGTTTTTTGGTCTTAATTTTGTAACAAACTGAAAAATTATAATCATCAAACGCGCAAGACATATTCTTGTTGGAAATTGATTGCTCCACAAAAAAGGTCTTGTTAACTTTTTCATTAATCTAACCATTCTAAAGATATTAGAGGTCAAAGTTAAAAAAAATTATGAAAAAATTTTATATTTTAAAAAATTTTCCAGTTCACTGAAAATTCGTTTTTTTTCAATTTAGCATGACGTATTCTTGTAGGGGCTTAAACGTTCTACAAAAAATTCCTTGGCATCAAATTGATTGCTTTAACCGTTTAGAATATATTCGTATCCAAATCGCAATTCATACGGGTCATAAGAAAACTATTCAAATCAGTGAGCATTGGTTCGGATACGAATATCTTCTAAACGGTTAAAGCAATCAATTTGATTCCAAGGAATTTTTTGTAGAACGTTTAAGCCCCTACAAGAATATATCTTGCTAATTTGAAAATAATGAAGTTTCAGTGAATTGGAATTTTTTTAAAAATATAAAAAGTTTTTATATTTTTTTTTTAACTTTGACCTCTAATATCTTTAGAATGGTTAGATTAATGAAAAAAGTTAACAAGACCTTTTTTGTGGAGCAGTCAATTTCCAACAAGAATATGTCTTGCGCGTTTGATGATTATAATTTTTCAGTTTGTTACAAAATTAAGACCAAAAAACGAATTTTTAAAGATTTTCTCGATTTTTTTACCTCAAATATCTATTCAACGGTTAGATAAACGAAAAAAGTGTTGAAGGCCTTTTTTGTAGAGCGTTCAATTTCCTACAAGAATCTGAAAAGAAATTTGCTAAAAAGTCAATTAATAAAAAAAATATTTTTTTTTTAGTAGAAGCTTGATGTAAAAATGGAAAATTGCAAAGCGGAGGACCTTCTCATTAATATAAAGAGCTCATATTTGGTGTGTATATTGTAGAGGGGTCTAGCAATCGATTTTTCGGAGTACCAAATCAAAAAAAAGAATTTCGATTTTTTTGACCCACCCTAATGTACATATTATTAAAAGCTTTATTGATCCATTAAACAAAACATGAAACTAGGTAATTAGTTTAAAAAAATTTTTTTTTAAGATTTAATTTTAATTATTATTATTTCTATATTAATAAATCTAAATTCAATTTTTTTTTTTTTTTTTTAATTGATAAAAATATTTGAAGTATATTATATTTCATTTTCATATTATAAATATATTATATTTGGATATAAGCCTCCCCCAAGGTTTGCCAATCTGCTTTGTTCTTTGCTGCTCTTTCCCATCTGTTGTTTTGCTGGACTATGTTGTGTATGCCGAATACCAAATATGAAAATCATAAAAGATTTTTTGACAGATTAGATTTTTGTATGGAAATTCATAAAAGAATAACAGAATAGCAGAATAAAAGATCTCACCGAATAGGCCCAATTATCAAATCAAATCATTTGTATTGACATATTTTGATTAGAGCGGTAGTGCATAAATATATTTATAAAACCTTTCTATTCTAATAAAAATCACATACACCCAGAGAAAAAACGCATAGTAATTTTTAATCCGTTCTACATTGAATCAATGTGGAAAAATATATTCATTAATTTTCTAAAAAATCGTCCTGTGCTTAACTTACAGTTTGTCACATCAATTTTTATAAGTGAGATGGCACAGTGGTAAAGCACAAGCTTGTCAACACAGGTATAGCAGGTTCGATCCCCAGCGGATGCCAGTTTTACTTTTTTTATTTTTTTTAATGTATGAACAACTTTGATTTAATGTGTGAACAACTTTGATTTAATGTGTGAACAACTTTGATTTAAAGTGTGCTACTTTGATTCAATCATTTTCCACTTTAGGCTAAAAATGTAGTGATTTTCCATTGATTCAAAGTGGTAGATTGATTTTACGTTGTTTTTTGGCTCAGTGTATAAAAATTACAAATAATTTTTTTTATTTTAATCTACGATCGGTTCGCGAATGGATCTTCTACGATAAATTCTTGAACAAATTGATTTTTCAGTTCCAAAAAAATTTAATTCACAAACACAAATTTTATTTTCAAAGACCAGAAAAATAAAATTAGCGATCGAATTGAAAATTAAATTCTCAGTTGAATTTTTCGATCGCGAACGAATTAAATTATATCGATCTCCGAAACTTGAATCCCACAACTTATTATCAACTTATTTGAAGAAAAAAAACATGTATTTAAAAATAATTCTTGTAAAATGGGGCTTTTGTTGCCTCTGGACTGATTATATTTCTCCCTTTTACCTATCACAGAGAATTTCCATTATTCGACTGAACTACAAAGATATTAAAAAAGATATGTTTTTTTTAAACAAACCAAATGAAATAACACAATGCATGGAACGTTTCTCAATTCTTTTTAAGGTCAATCAATATAACATTAACACACAGTGCACATTGGAATTCAACACGGCATCTGAGTTATTTGCTAGTATTTATGTATTCTGGGAGAAATAACAGAAATTTCACTCTGAATTCCATCCCGAGATCTTTTTCCTCGTCTTTTGTTTGCAAGCATACTTTTTGGTATTGTGGTATTGTCGTGCATCGGTATTTTGTCGGAAGGAAGTAATATGTATAGGTACAATACATTTTTGGTATCTTGATGTAAGATTGTATATATCAAATACATAGCTAGTATGAGATTAGTACCTACCCCCTTTTCAAAAATAATTGACAATTGTGATATTAAATTTAACGAGACCAAAATTATTTTAATAATTTTTTGTTATTGTATTTTTTTACATTCTTGTTAAATTTTTACTACCTCATAGCAATACTTTTAATTCTGGTGGGCACAGACACGCAAGTAATCGAAAATCAATAGGTCCTTTTTATAAACCCTATTCTGCACAGAAGGTTTTAGATTCATCTTAGATCCATGTATCATTAAAGAATCCAAATTTATCTATCGTAACATATGCGCTTACGAGACCCTGAGAAAAACATTAAAGTTTTTGTCCTGGAATGAACCGAGGAATTTATGTATATAAAAACTGTGTGTTGAAATTCACAAGAAGGAAAAAACATGAGATAGGTATATTGATTAATCTTAAATTGTCGTTTAACATTCCCTTAAATTAAAGGACTGCCACTTAAAGCAAAACAAAATACATGTGTATGTATGAATGTATTTATTTCTTTCAAATATTTTAATCAATTTTGTTGTATTTTGGGGATGAATTAATTTAATTTTATAAATTTTAAGTTGTCATAATAAATAGGGGTTGAAAATCAATACATAATCATACAATATTGAAGCTGTAAGGCCAAATAGTCAAAATTCTTAATTTGACGAATATAAAAAACAATATTTATTGCACACATTTTGCATTGATTTTTTTTTAATGCAGACAATTTTTTATTTGCAATATTTTTTTTTTATTCAAAAATACCTGTTTAATGCAAGCATTTTTCTGTTGCAATAAATATTGTTTTATATTTCAAATGCATTTTTTTTAAATTGATATTATTACAACCCTGATTTTAGATTATTTTTGTTTTGTTTTTTTTTTTTTTTTTTTTTTTCACTTCAGATTCTTTGATGTAGTCCTAGTCAGCTAAGAGCAAGCTGTAAACTACAACTAGAGGCTAGAGGGTTCATCATGATTCATGAGTGCATGTGTTAGTAGTTAGTAGAACAAAAAAAAAAATACTGTCTACATGCATAATATACCTACCTATCAAATTTAATGTTAAGATGTCATATAAATGCAAAATTGAATATACCTGCTTGGATTCTGATTTCACAAAGATAGTTAAATTCAAATACATATCTATCTTAATAATTTAGTTAAGAATACCAATTCTATGATCTTTAATACCCATAAATCTTTTAATTTCAGATCGAGAGTCTTGAGATAAATTACGGAACATCATGCGAAAAGAAAAATAACAAACAAAAGAATGCTTTATGAGTTAGCAAATAACACACCCAATTAAATTGCAAAAAATCTATATAGATACAAAAATCGTTAAAAAGAATTCACCAAAATAAAAAAAAGATTCGAGAAAATTACTTACTAACTGGAAATGGAATATCGTTTATTTTCTTTTATTCAGTTCGTTTCTATTACTGTCCTTTTTGCTGATGGAAAAACCTTGCAAAAATTTGTCTTATCTAACTCAAACTCCACACCGAACAGTAAAAATTCATATTTTACAAACGAAGATACAACACGGATAACAGAATGGGATGAACCTACAACAACAAATTCACCCACCTCGTCTGAAACAGAGCTACAGCCGGAAGGAGCTGGTTTTTCATTAAGGGAGAACTCTGTAGGGCAGAAAGAAGTTTTTTATGAACAAGATGGTTTCAAAGGTACGGAAACGATTTCATCAAGAATTTCGAGTTTTGTGAGTCCTTCTTCTTCGAAAGAAAGTGATATCAAATTTCAATCAACAATGATTAGATTAGAAAATACCGAAGCAACACAGCATGTTCCAATTATACCAAGCCCATACATGATTTCCTATCATTTATCAAAGACTACGACAACGACGACGACGCAAGTTTCAATTAAATCAGACAACACGATATCTGAAAGTGATTTTGCAAGAATAAATTCTTTTCGAGAGCCCAATGTTATAGAAGAAATAGTTTCAAATGTTTCACATTTTCAAAATAATCTTACCAACATGACTGCCGCTGTCGAAAGTGCAATTTTGTTCTATTCAAACAACAAAACTGGTCAAATTATGTCGCCTGCAATTAAAGCGTCTACTTCAGTTCCGGTTACAATATCAACTTTGACCCTTGGTAACACAACAACGTTATGGCCTGTGAAGCATGCTTCGGTTGTGGAGGGTGACGTCGTGCTTGGAGGCCTAATGATGGTGCATTCCAGGGAAGATAGCATAACATGCGGACCGATTATGCCACAGGGCGGTATTCAAGCATTAGAGGCAATGCTTTACACATTGGACCAAATAAATGAACATCAGCTTTTACCATTTACATTAGGTGCTCATATTCTTGATGATTGTGATAAGGATACGTATGGATTAGAAATGGCTGTGGATTTTATAAAAGGTAAGAATACTTTTTTATATTCGAATAATCCGCCAGGGTGCAAGGTCTTTTAGAAAGCCAATTAACACATTATTCGATTATTCTCTTTCATATAGTGCATTCCAGAATTTAACTTTTCTGACGACTATGAATGCCACCCTTATTAAATTTAAAAAAGAACCGCAAAATTTTAAACGATTTAGTAAATTGCTAAAGCAATTTAGTAAGTTACAAAGTTAAAAATCCGTACCCTTTTTGGCTTAGTAACTTACAGTCGTGTGCAAATAAATTGGTAGAAAGGAAATTTTCATCAAATTTTGGTTTATTATTAAACACTGTGAAAGTTGATTTTGACTGTTTCCCTTATTTCGGGCCTGAGAAATCGATTGGAATCATTAGTTTTTCTATTTATCGGTACGGCTTTGCTTTGAACAAATATTTTTTCGGAAGTTTTTTTCAATAATATGAGCATTTTTCTCGGTTTAAAGTCAATTTTCTTAAAAATTTAATGTTTATATTGCTATTAATTCTGCTCAAACGTTATTTCTATGGTTTTTGGTATTAAAAGCATAAGTCCATTTTTTTCGAAAATGTGTTAAGTATGCAGAGCTATTTGAAAAAAAATCTATTTTCGTTTGGTCCTAACAGCGTAACTCTAAGTAAACTATTTCCAAAGATATTCAATGGCCCCAAACACACTTAACTCCTTTTTCTAAAATTATGTTTTATCATAATGGCTCAACTCCAACTTGCGCTGTTTTGACAAAGCAAAAATGTTTAGACTTTTAAATAGTTGTTTGGTCAAAACAGCACAACTCAGTTCCTTTGCTTTTTTGATCAATGACGGAAATGACGAGAAATATTTTAATCCATTGATTCGTTAAAAAAAAAAACAAAAGTAAAACGCGGTTAGTCCGAAAAATTAAAAAAAAAAAACTAATTCCAATATTGGCATTAAGGACACACTTGAAATAATCTTATTCTTGAACGAATAATAGTTTGGTCAAAACAACATAAATATCTCACTAAAAACATATAAATACGCTTAAAAATTAAATTTTTTTTACCTTATTTGTATAAATATTATTATTTAAAAAATAATTGCATTCCAATATATTTGTATTAGATAAAACTGGATTTGGAGGAATTTTTTTAACTTAAAAATGCATTTATCTCAAAACGACGATTTTGGACTTATGTTGTTAATACCAAACTCCATAGATTTATTACCAGCATAAAGACAATAGCTGTGTTTTATTTTTCTCGTGATCCAGATCAGATCATTGATTTATTTGTAAAACAATAACAAAACAAAATCCTGCTTCTGTTGTAAAACAATGATCTGATCCGGATCACGAGGAAAATAAAACACAGCTAATATAAGCAATTTCGAGCAATTTATTTGACAATTTAGTGATTTTTTTTAATTCAAGAAATTTTATTTTTTTTTGCATTGTTTTAACTCGAATAAAGCAAACTTAAGATCCGATTTCGGTGATTCGATGTTTATAGCGTCGCATATAGGGGTATTTAGTAAATTTAGGCTAAACTAAAAGTAGATAACTTGCTAAGCATTTTCTTATAGTTTTTAAGTGCAACTTCGACACATTGCCCCTCTTAAACGTTTTAGGTTTTGAAAAATGCTTACCTTGTTTTCAAGCATCCATGTTTTAAGTTTTTTAAAAGATTCAACATATTGAATTACAGAACCTAATTACTAATAATTGTTCCTAAATTTTAAGACCTTTATATTGGCGAACTCTATTTATAAGCGTTTTAAAAAACTATATTGGTCCATTCTTGACACTTTTGTGTTTGATCAAAAATTGGTTTTGAAAGAAAAATTTTTCATTGAAATCAACAGTTAAAATACTTAATTCAAGTACTTAATACAAGCTTTTACCTTGTCGATGAAGATAAACCGGAAAAATAATTTTGTCCGCGTAATAATAATGTGTGTCGCTGCAAAACTGCAACACCAGCAATTTTCATTGGTAATAAAAAATATTTAAATCTCTGTGTGCTAAAAATTGACGGTGTTGCCGTTTTTTTTTTTTTTTTAACAAAAAAAACAATTTTTTTTCAAAAACTAGTGTTTATTTTATAAATTAAATAACATCAAAAGATTGTGTACATTATTAAAAAAAATTATAAGGTAGAAGCAATTTTCTTAAAAATTGACTTCAAACGTCAAAAATATATTACAGCACAACGGCAACACAAACTTTATCAAGATATACATTTTACAAAGCCAGAAGCTTATTCCTTTCTGTAAAATTAAAATCAAGTAAACTGAAGTTTTCTTGAAGAATGGTCCCCAAACTCAGAGTTTTGACAAAGAAATTTAATTTGACTTGTTTTAATTTTTTGTTTGCCACATTAATTGTTAGTTGGCTTCAGAAGAGAAAAAGGTCATGTGAATTATAGTTCTAGATACTATATTAAAAAAAGAATTTAATTGTTTTTCTTTAAAGTTCAATATTTAAATAATGTACTAGTACATACAACTTCAAAATTCTTTCATCGAATGTTGAGAAGCAAAAATAAACTCGCACGAAATCTAGCTGTGCACATTTTCTGTTAATTTAGTCTATCCGAACTATATGCCTAGGCCACAAGATTTTCGAATGTCATGTCCTGAACTAGTTTGATAGCCCAATTTAAAAAATTTTGTAACCCAAAATTGGAACCGAAAAACAAGTTTTTTGTTTATATAAGAAAAGAGATAGTAGGTATCACATTTAATATAACTCAGTTGTTAAAAAATAAAAAATTGCAATTTTTTTTATACATATATGGTCATAAATTAGAAAAAAATATATAAAAAATGTAAACATAGAAAGTGTTTTGTTTTTTGGCTTAGAAGAAGTATGCTACTTCTTCTTGACACGATAATACTGAAAAAACATTTTTTAATAGCTGTGTTTTATTTTCCTCGTGATCCGGATCAGATCATTGTTTTTATTAGCTTTACAACAAATAGTCCGGTCAATTTAGACATCCGATTGTTGGAAACACCATCATAAACTAAATCTAAAAAGTCCTCATCCATCTGAGGCCTGGAAAAAAATTTACGGGGCGTCAAAGGTCACAAAAACTGGTTTTTCACAATTTTCAGCAAAACGGTAAGTCTTATAAAAAAATTTTCAATGCAAGAATTTTAGACCAGATTATTATATATAAAAAGTGTCATAACACTTTTTTCCTAAAACCCACCGTTTCTTAGGTATAACGATTCAAAAAGTTGAAGTTGAGTTGTAATCGTCATAATCAGGCCTATTCTGAAAAAAACTTCTAACTGAAAAGTTCCTGAAATTTCATTATTTTTTTAGCTTAAATTTCGTTCTTCAATGGTTAAGAATATTTGAAAGAAAAAAAAATTTTCGCCATTTTTCCGATTGGGGCCCTTCTCCCGAAACCATTTCTCTGGTAATTTTTGTTTAGAATAGGTCCGAATATAATACAGGGTGTCCGATAGTGAATGGACAACTCTAAAACGGCTGTTAGCTGCACTTATGACTATTCTAAAAACAGATAGAAAAAAGTTCTATAGAAACCAGTTCATAAAATACTGACTTTTTTTCGTTCAGTGTATTTTAATTTTTATCATCTTATTTTTTCGTTCACTACAACCACGAATGAATGAATTTTATTTATTTCTTTTTTTTATAATTTTCTACAATAATTGGATGAGTACATAAACACTTTAAAAATTTTATAGCTATTGCACATTTTCCTTAAAAAATTTGAAATCTGTTTTTCGATGCAAAATGTAAATGTACCTATTATATTATTTTAAAAAGAATTTTCACATTTGGTAATTAATTAATCACATTAATATTTCCAAATTTCTTTTATAAATTAAACCTTGTTATCAATGTAAACAAAGATTTTTCTTGACTTAACACCTTTGGACCAAGTTTATTTTTGAAGACTAAATGGCTTAACGCTATCTTAAAAGAAGTAAATTCTTACTGTGTAAGCCTTCAATGAACTAATAAATACAAATACAAAATACAAATACAAAATACAAATACAAAATACAAATACAAAATACAAATACAAAATACAAATACAAAATACAAATGGCTCTAAAGTGATAAGTCAACAAATTTTTTTTTTCTGGTCAACAGCATATGGATATTAAAATAGATCTTATAAATGGTGTTTCTGCATCATTACGTTTTAAAAATAATAATCAGATTTACAAACAAAAATTGAAACTTCAAGATCCCAGGGCCGCCAGACATTACTTATTTTCTCAAGAAAAAAATGTATGGAATTACGTAGTGCTAGGACATACTATTAGTGAATGGATACTGGCTATCTTGTGCCGACGGCCATTTTACCACTAACAGGTGCTAAAGGTACGAAAAATACGTAGTTAGATTTCTTATTTTCTCAAGGCTGATTTTTATATATGATACTCAGGGAACTAATACATTAATTTTTGTAAGCTGCCAGACCCGTCGGATGGGCCTAACACCTTGCCAGACACGCATTTTAGTATACGGGAAAGTTAGATTTTGTTATATGGAGGTCTGGGAAAAAATTTATTACACATTTTGACTTCAGGACTCGAAAGAGTATCAAGACACGAGTCGAAAACCACATTTTGAACAATCGCATCTAGAGTCATTTGGCCGCCATTTTGTTTTTTTAATAAAAATTTCAATTTTTCACATAACTCATGTATTTTTGAATCTACAGAAAAAAAAATGTATTGCAAACTTGAAGATAATTTAATTTACTACAATATATGTTAAATTACTTTTTTCGATTATACCTTCGGTTTAAGAGTTAGGGTGGTTTTTTTTTGAAACCATATTTTCGTCATATCTCTTTTATTTGCGCTTTTTTGAAAATTAACTTGAAGTAAAAGTTGTAGATCTTTTTATTACCTTCAATTACTACATTAACGGTTTTTCGATTTGACAGTCCGTTTTTGATCTGTAGGAAAAAAACTTCAAAAAGGTTGCAATTTTTTAATATAGGAAAAATGTTCTAGTACAGGGTAATTTGCATTAGATATAACAACAACCTAGGCGTGTAGGTTGCACTCAGACAAGAACAAAATCGTATAACTAACACTGCCAGACCCATTCCGACAGCCATTTTTTTTGCCAGACACCTTAAAGCTTTGGAAAAAATAGTTTAACTTTACTTATTTTCTCAAGCTTCATTTTTATATATGATACTCAGGGAACTATTTACCACCTTTTTAAATCTGTTTAAATCTTTACGATATCTTTTTTACTGCCCGAGATATCCTCAGTCATTATCTTCTTTATGATATATGAAGCCAAACCCACTTACTTCAGTTTAAGAAATCTCGGGCAATACAAAAGATATTGAAAAGATTTAAACAGGTATCGAAAGATGGAAAACAGTTCTTATAGAAATCGTTACTATATATGCTCAAACAATTTTCCTTATACAAAATACGGGAGCTTATTAGTAGTTTTTGACTTTGGATTCGAGTTTAGTACACCGAAAACCTTCAGAAAAGTATATTTTTGTTTCGGCAACAAAACCCTTGTAAACCAGTGTTATTAATAACAAATCTAACGAAGCTTTGTTATAAAACTCCTTTACAAACATGCTCACGCTGCGCTGGCGCTGATACACATAGCGAGTATTTGTGCGTGTCTGGCAAGGTGTCAGGCCCATCCGATGGTCTGGCAACTTACAAACATTTATTAAATTAGTTCCCTGAGTATCATATATAAAAATGAAGCTTGAGAAAATAAGTAAAGTTAAACTATTTTTTTCAAAGCTTTAAGGTGTCTGGCAAAAAAAATGGCTGTCGGAATGGGTCTGGCAGTATTAGTTATACGATTTTGTTCTTGTCTGAGTGCAACCTACACGCCTAGGTTGTTGTTATATCTAATGCAAATTACCCTGTACTAGAACATTTTTCCTATATTAAAAAATTGCAACCTTTTTGAAGTTTTTTTCCTACAGATCAAAAACGGACTGTCAAATCGAAAAACCGTTAATGTAGTAATTGAAGGTAATAAAAAGATCTACAACTTTTACTTCAAGTTAATTTTCAAAAAAGCGCAAATAAAAGAGATATGACGAAAATATGGTTTCAAAAAAAAACCACCCTAACTCTTAAACCGAAGGTATAATCGAAAAAAGTAATTTAACATATATTGTAGTAAATTAAATTATCTTCAAGTTTGCAATACATTTTTTTTTCTGTAGATTCAAAAAAACATGAGTTATGTGAAAAATTGAAATTTTTATTAAAAAAAAACAAAATGGCGGCCAAATGACTCTAGATGCGATTGTTCAAAATGTGGTTTTCGACTCGTGTCTTGATACTCTTTCGAGTCCTGAAGTCAAAATGTGTTTTTTTCCCAGACCTCCATATAACAAAATCTAACTTTCCCGTATACTAAAATGCGTGTCTGGCAAGGTGTTAGGCCCATCCGACGGGTCTGGCAGCTTACAAAAATTAATGTATTAGTTCCCTGAGTATCATATATAAAAATCAGCCTTGAGAAAATAAGAAATCTAACTACGTATTTTTCGTACCTTTAGCACCTGTTAGTGGTAAAATGGCCGTCGGCACAAGATAGCCAGTATCCATTCACTACTAGTATGTCCTAGCACTACGTTATTCCATACATTTTTTTCTTGAGAAAATAAGTAATGTCTGGCGGCCCTGGGATCTTGCTCTATTAATTTTCCTCAAAACTACATTTGGTCCAAGCTTGGAAAGCGGTCTTTTTTCTTGATATCACTGCTTTGACTTTTCCTTTAGAAGTTCCTTCGCCTTCACCAAGCAAGTTCTTTGCAGAGAGTCCCACATATTTTGTACATCCCCTACAACATATCCAAAATTTAGCTTTCTCGGTCATTTTGCATTTCTAAGCCGTTTTTTCCGACGAAATGACTGGCCTAAAATTTGGCTGCGCAATCTGTCCGATGTTGACGATATAGTGACGTTTATGAACACCAGTACTGCAGTTGGACTAAGTTAGTCCGTTCGCAGATCTGACCTTATGAACACGTTTAACGCAGGCCTAAGTTAGGCAGACGTTAATGAAAACACCCATAGATTATATCTTCAATAAAATATATCGTCCCGTTTCTGCTTGAACCTCGTAAGTATATTTTTTAAAAAGATTTAATTTTCTGTTGAACATTGCTCTAAAACTTACAGAAAAAATAGTTACAAAGGTTTAAGTGTAGAAACAACTTAATCAATATGTCTTAAACATAACTTGATTTCCCTTTGTTCAATTCATATTTTTAGCTTTGAGAAAAATGTACATTTATTTTAAGAACTGAACAAAATTTGCTGTGTAGATACGTGGATCAGGCAGAAACGGGACGATATGTATATTTCTTCGGGCAGCTATTGAGCGCTTGCAATGAGTTCTTAGAGGAAGTATTATTCCTTCGGATCAAAGGTTTTAATTCTTCAAGAATAAAAAATGGACCAAGCTTGGAAAGCGGTCTTTTTTCTTGATATCACTGCTTTGACTTCATCGCTCCACCACCATGTTTCTTTTTCCCGTTGGTAGTTTCCTTTAGAAGTTCCTTCGCCCTCACCAAGCAAGTTCTTTGCAGAGATCCCACATATTTTGTTCCCTACACTCTTCGTTTTGTAGTCTGCTTGTAGTTTCGCTAGGATAATTTCTCATAACAGAGATGAATGCATCTCCAGGTTGTACCACTTGTTACCCCCGATAGCCTCTCTTTGTTTGTTTGCCGCCTTCGTCTCCTTAAAAATTCTGTCAGTAGGAGACGGTGTTGCTGGGCGATCGCTTCTCCTAATATCACTTTGCAGTCTTTCACTAGCGGCTTCATAAAACTAGATACCACATGGTAGTCGATCTGTGTTTCATTTCCACGGCTGCCATAAGTGATAAGGTGTCGGCTTTGTTTAATGAACATGGTATTTAACACTGTAAGATCATGTGACCTAGCATAAACAAAAAATACCAAGACTGGAAACTCGGCGGTCAACTGACGTTTGCCTACAAGCTGCGAGGTGTGGTGAATGTCGTGAACCTATCGTTGTGTTTGTGTCCGATGCATAGCCGTATTTAGGGGGGTTATGGGGTTTAACCCCCCCCCGAAATTTTTTTTCACAAAATAAAAAGATATAGTTTAAACAAATACAAGTCTTATATGTGCAGCACTAAATGGTTTGTATGTGTATTTTAGTAATTTAATTACCTATCTTTGTATCGTTAAAGAAGCTGTCGATGAAGTTTTTATAAGGGAAAACAAAAATTTTGTGGTCCATAACAACGTTTGGTAAGGGAAGGAATTTTTCAAAAAAACTAGTTTTTATCTCTTTGATAATTTCCTAAAGAACCATAAAACGCTGACGTAATAATAACCTTAAAGTGTTCTTTTAAGAACCCTTGAAATAACACAAGTATTTCTACAAGATTTTTGGTGACTAAACTATACTTTTTTAAAGGGTTGCTGAACTCGAATCCGAAGACAGAAATATTCATTCACATCTCGCTTTTGAAATATTACCGTTAAATATATTTATATCTTTCATTTCTACTGTCCGAGATATCGATAGTTGCTTGCGTAACCCACTTTTGTTCTATGTTAAGCTTAAATCCAGTATATAAACGAAAATATAGGTGCCCTTATATTCGGAGAGTGTAGTACCTATGTAAAACATTTCGTTATATTTTTAGCTTTCTATTTTAAAATTGTTTCAAATTCGAAAATAAAACAACTTAAGTTTATAGTTTAATTTCAAAGTGAAATACTTAGATCATGCCAAACAACTTGGATTATTTATTTTTTACACTGGGGACTGAGGGAAAAAACAACTTAAAATCAACGAAAACCACGTTGATTCAACTATTTTTCGGAATGATTTTGCGTTGAAGACGAAAATTTTAAAATCAAAGTAGAACATCTTTAGTTTAAAATGGTTTACCGTTATAAAACATCTTTAAATTAAAGTTGTTTCAACTTAAAAAAAAAGCATCAATTTATTAAAAAAAAAAAAAAAATGGGCAGCCGCTGGGGATTGTACCTACAACTCTTAGGTTACTAGGCGAATGCTTTATAAACGTGCTATCTCACTGTTGAAAATTAGAGTGATAAAATGCAACAAAAGCTGAAGTCGGACAAAAATAAAAAAATTTCTTACGTTGTTTCAATTTTATTTTGAAGAAGTTTCATGATAATTTTTTCAACATTAAATCAACGTTGAACATTTTACATTTTACGTTGCGTTTTTTCCCTCAGTGTAGTATTCCCGATTTAATTTAGGCCGTGTTGGAATTGCGTTAAATAGTTAACACCGTGTAAAATTTTTGACACTATTGAGGTTAGTACATGTGTGGATTATTGTTTAAAATTTTTTCTGCCAAACCATCTACAAAAAAAATTAACTCAAATTTAACCCAATAAATTTTTAATAGGTGAACATTTTTTATTCATTTCAATAGTGTTAAAAATTTTACACGGGGTTAACTATTTAACACAATTCACACACGGCCTTAGAACTTAATTGATATAAAAGAATATATCAATTTTTTGCTGCAAAATTTCCGTGCGAGAAAAATTTCATTTTTCAATGTTTTTATACATAATAAAGTTGTACGAACTAATTTTTTGTATAAAGCCTAAGAATGGTTGAAATTTATTGCTTTACAAAATTTTTCTTCATAGCAAACAACTTATCACTCTTTGTACCAATTTAAACAAGAGATGCCGCCGAATATTCGGCCAATCAGTACATGTTTAAATTCTTCTACAGTAAGCAGAGCTATTTTAAACTTTTATATTGTTTTATTGTAGCAAAATTTACATTATTTTTTCTTAAAACTATATTGCACAATTTACAGAGATTGGTATATAAGCTACCTAACTGCTGCCAAGTTTAATTTATTTGAACAAGTTAGTGATTTATTTAATTATGTTTGAAGGAAAAGCTACTTGTAAAAACCTTCATTAAAGAAAAAAAAAATAATAATAAATACAAAAGAAGTTATAATTAAAATAGTAATACAGAAAAATGGATACTTAAGATAGGAAAATTTGTTAAGGATGGAGAAGGGGTGGCTTAAATTTCAAGACCGACAATGAGTTTTCAAAATTAACTTTTACATGTATATAAACTAAGATTATCAGTCTTAAAAGAGTTATAACTAAACGTAGATGAATAAATAAACAAACGCATGAATAAATAAATAAATAAATAAATAATAGATAACAAACAAATAAATAGAAAAACAAAAGAATAAATCAATAAAAAAATTAAGAACAAACAAAAAAAAAAAATATGAATATGTTAATAAATATATAAATAAATAATTAAATAAATAAATAAATAAATAAATAAATGAATAAATAAATAAATAAATAAATAAATAAATAAATAAATTAATAAATAAGTAAATAAATAAATAAATAAATTAATAAATAAATAAATAAATAAATAATTAAATAAATGATTAAATAAATAGATTAAAAAATAAATAAATAAATTAATAAATCAGTCAGTAGATAAATAGTAATTAATAAGAATATGATAAGTAAATAAATAAATATTTAAAGAATTAATTTGCAATTTAAAAAAGAAAATGCATATTGTAAACAAAAAACAAAAAAGTATCATTTTAGTAAGTTAAATTTGAAATCAGAACATTGTCAGACATAACGCATGACAAATTATAGCGTTCTTTAAGATTTAAGATTCTGTTGGAGACATATTCAACATTTACTAACGCGTGCAGTTCAGAAGTTGAAAAACACCAAGGAAGGTTTAGCATCATTTTTAAAAGTTTATTTTGCATGATTTGGAGCCTTTTAATATGGCTTGTAGCACAACTTCCCCAAGCAGGTGATCCGTAAAACATGATCGCTTGAAATATAACTCTGAAAATTATAAGTTTGTTTTCTTCACTTAACTTTGATTTCCTGTTAATAAATGGATAGAGTATTTTGATTGTTATATTAAGTTTTCTTATAATTTCTTGAACATGAAGACCAAACGTTAATTTTTTATCTAAATGAACCCCAAGATACTTTACATTTGATTTCCAATCAATCGGTACGCTGTTGATAATGAGCGAATTACTAGGTAAGAAACAGGGTTTTCTTTTTCGAGTAAAAAAGATTGCCTGAGTCTTAGAAGCATTTATTTTAACTTTCCAACTGTTGAAATATTCTTCCAGGATATTTAAAGCAGATTGCAAATTGGTTCCAATAGTAGAACCAATTGAATCCGAAGAAAAGATACACGTATCATCAGCAAATATAGCTTTTTCGCAATTTTGCAATTGGGGAAAATCTGACGTAAAAACTGAATACAATATTGGGCCAAGAACAGATCCCTGGGGAACACCCGCAGAACTTACAAAATCATCGGAACAACAACCATTGACAAACACGACAAAACTTCTCGCAGACAAAAAAGACTTCACCATTTTAATCAAGTACATAGGAAAATTAAACATTAGAAGTTTGTGTAAAAGCCCATCATGCCAGACAGTATCGAATGCCTTTTCAACGTCTAGCAACACCATACCTGTACTTTTTCCTTCGACAAAATTGTTTTTAATGTGTTGAGTAATGCGATGAATTTGTTGCACAGTACTGTGTTGGGAACGAAAGCCAAATTGTTCCAAGGGCAAAATATTATTTGAGCTTATATGCTCCGTGAGTTTATATTTGATTATTTTTTCGAAACATTTACTTATGGAACTTAGCAAACTGATTGGCCTATAACTAGTAGGTAGAACAGCAGATTTTCCTGGTTTTAGAATCGGAATAACTTTTGCCTTTTTCCATTCATCGGGAAAGTAACCTAACTTAAAACAAGAATTGAATAAGTTTTGTAAGAACTTCTTTCCTGACCTCGGAAGGTTTTTCAAATAAAGATTTTTGATGTTGTCAAATCCAGCAGACTTTCGATTCTTTAAACAAAAAAATGCATTTTCCACATCCTCGATGGTAACATAAACTCGATCGTCATTTTCATAGTCTAAACTTGAATTAATTGTATTTATAGAACAAGATACTTGAGTTTCCACGCTACTATTGGGCCTTAAACTTCTACAATTAATATGATTATCGGTGAAAGTTTTTGCCAAGATATTTGCCTTTTCCACAGTTGAAATTGTTACTAAACCATTTCCAAGTTTTAGCGAAGGCAAATGAAACTTAGGTTTTTTTATGACCTTGACAATGTTCCAAAAAGGCTTGCTACCTTTTTCAAGCCCTTTTAATTTATTATTCCATTCATTGTTCCTAAAACTCGCAATTCTATCTTTAATTACGTTTGTCAAAATTTTCATTTCAGCTAAATAGAAATTGTTTCTTGTTCTAATCCACCTTGTTCTATAACTATTTCTTATTTTAATAAGCTGAACTAAGTTTGATGGTAGAGCATTCGTACTGTTAATTTTGATTTCTTTCGAAGGAACGGATTGTTCTACACTTTCGGTAATAGCTTCAGTAAAAGAAGAAAGATTAGAATCGATGTCTGACTTGTTTATTGTATTTGTGTTTAATGGAGGAATATTTCTTAATCTTGATCGGATTTGATTCCTAAATGTAGCCCAATTTGCTTTTTTGAAATCCAACACTTCATTTCTGTTTTCATTAGGGCGGGAAAAAGTACTTATACACACAGGAAGGTGATCGGAACTTAATTCGTTCAAAACCATAGGTTGATTAAAAAGACCCGGCATGTTAGTCAAAAAAATGTCTAATGTAGAGGGGGTTGCATGATTATTTGCAGGGTGATACGTTGGATGTGGAGGAAATAGTATGTCAAAACGGTGGGTGGTATTAAGATTTGCAAGTATATTACCCCATGAATTTGCTCTTAAACATCCCCAATTTCTGTGCCTGCAATTTAGATCACCTCCGACCAAAAAAATATCGTTTATATTTACTAATTTTTGCAGATCGTTATTAAATTCAAATTTAGATTGTGGAGATGCTGCGCCACCCGGAAAGTATGCAGCAAAAACTTTTAATGAAGATCCATTTGAAAATGGAATTTCAATACCTATACTTTGTATTATTTTGGTATTATAATAAGTGGTATTAATTTATGTTGAATATTTCTCCTAACTACTACAGCTACACCACCACCCCTTCTCCCTTCTCTATCTAATCTATAGCACAAATATTCTCTATTAGATAATCTATCATTACTACAAAGCCATGTTTCAGAAATTAAACCTATATCTACTTTATGTTTACTCAGCAGAGCAAAAAATTCAATGGTTTTACATCGAATGCTTCTAGCATTCCAACAAATTATTTTCATAGATGTATTACTCATTATTTAGACTTATATAAATACTTAATAGCTAATTGTGCAATAGTGTTAAATTGATCTGCTTTGCTATTACATTTACCAAGAAGAGTAATCATTTCAGCAGTAAGAGCATTTATCTCTTCCATAGAGAAAAGATCATCGGCTCTCTGCGGAATATCATTGTTGATGTTGATGCTGTTTGTCCAAGCGTTGTTATCAGCTGTGATTGTAGATGGTATTGGTGCCGGTAAAATTTGAGTGCGGCCCTTATGGCGTGATCGTAGTAAGGGAAAATCAGTGTTATTTTGAACAATCACCTGATGAGATATTCCTGGAGTTGTTGATGCATTCATTTGTATCAAATGTCTCTTATTTTTAGAAGAGAGTTTTGCTCTTAACTCGAAGAAATTTTTTCGGCTTGGGCAAATTGGGTCAGTTGAGGCGTGCGTTTCATTGCAGTTGGCACACTTAATGTTTTTAGAGTCACATTTGTGGGTTTCGTGATTTTCGGAGCAAATTGCACAATGAGTTTTGATGTGGCAATTTTTTTCTCCGTGGCCGAACATTTGACAATTATAACATTGTGTGAATTTTTGTGTTGTTCGTCTTGCAAAATCCCATTTAACTTGAGTTTTAAAGATAGACTTAATGTTTTTCTTAAGATCGGCTAACCTCACTGTTCCACTTTCAAGAAATACAATATAAAAAATGTCAATGAATTGGTTGTTTTGTTTTTTAATGGGTTTTATATTTTGGCACTTAAGACCTAAGGAGATTAGTTCATTTTTAAGAGTATCTGTGGGATATTCATCGAGCCCGTATAGTACAACTTTGAAAGATCTAACTGCAGGAAGGTCGTGTGTAAAAAATTGAAAGTTTTTTGATCTTAGAGCACTGCACACTTTTGCATGATCATCACTATTTACAAGGTTTATTTTAATGCCAATAGACATTTTTTTAATGCTGTATTCAGTAATTTTCACTTCACTAAGGAAAGAGTGAACATTTTCACAAGTTTTTTGGAGAACACAAATGGATGGAATTTTAATCTTTTTTTCAGTTTGATGGGTTATTACATCTTCACTATCGATATCAATGTCCGTATCGGGTAAACATTGAAGAGGAGTAAAATAACCGTATTTATTAGAGTTCCTATCTTCGGATCCCATTTTTCGACTTTTTGTATTAGAAGACAAAATGTCTTCAATACAAGAAGGTGATCGATGCCTTTTATGAATCTTTACTTTTACTTTTGAACCGCACAGAATAGAACGTCTGATCAGATCAGATAGTCGATTTGTACTGATTTAAACTTTTAACTACGAATTTCTCTCCAAAAAAATACTTAAAAAGGATATTGGAAAGTTTTTCGCTTCGTTACAGTTCTAATGACCATTTGCTTTAGTGGAACTAAGAATCGGCTGCAGACTGCAGTTACATCTAGTTGATAAAAAAAGTTTTGTGATTCCTAAAAAAAATGTTTGTTCGGTCTGAGGTAACCCCCCCCGAAATGAAATCCTAGCTACGGCTATGGTCCGATGTGTGGTGAATATCGTGAATCTAGATGTGTGCGTGTTAACGTCATTTACCAACGTGGTGGCTTTCACATATATTCACAGACAACACTGTACACAAAAGGGTTTTGGGGGGAAAGACGTACAAAAGTTTCCAGTCTTGATATTTTTTGATTATGGTTCCTAGCTGCATATCCAAGGGCACCATGACAGTCCTCATAGTCTTTGTTGCCGTTCCCCACATGTCCTATTATTTATTAAATAAATATACAGGGTGTCCCAAAAGTTAACGTCGAAACGAAAACGGTAGATAGGGTAGGTGGTGACAGTTATCAGAAAAATAATAAAAAAAATCGCAGCCATATATTTTTTGAGTTATGGGCATTTGAAGAAAAGTCGAAAAAATGGTCACCCTGTGACGGTTTTTCATGTGCCGAGACTACAAATCTTAATTTTTCTCATTTTTTTCTTTTGTTACGGATCCTTGAATAACTCTGCTATCAAATGCATTCAAAAATTTTAACTCAGCTGCATCAGTTTTAAAGAAAATATTACTTTTTTACCCAACTTAGTATTAAAAAATTTTACATGACTCTAATTCAATGAGCCGTAGTGTAAAAAAAATGCACTACGATGTTTCGGCAAGTTGCCTTAAAAGTTGGTGTGTTCAATTCTCTTTTCAAAATGGTATAACATTGTTGGGAATATTCCATTAATAACCGAGATAAATTTTTTTTCTTAAGAAATCCGACTTTTTTATGAGGTAATTTTTCCATATTATTCAAGTTTTGTACCCTTTCGTAACCTTTTAGAATACAATAATAATATTATGGGTGACACCATAACTGCCGCCCCATTTGCCACCTATGCTAACAACGCCACTGCTTCGTGCAGGAAGCTTTAGTTCCAATTCCATCAAATCTTCAATTTTGATTGCAATTCCAATAAGCAAAAGAACAATAAATTACAATAATTGAATCGATTATTTAAGAAGTTTGGTGTATACTTTAAATGCAAATATTTTCGTTATACAGTCGACTCCCTCTAAGTCGAAAAATGGTGAAAAGGTTCGACTTAGAGAGACATTCGACTTAGAGGGAGTTTCACTTAGAGGGAGTCGACTGTATATCAAAGTATCTATTAATCAAGACTTTAATTCAAAACAACAAATAAAATCATCCTTTTTGTGAGTTTTACAAAACATAAAATCAAAATGGACTTATCACGTTTTGAAAATAAACGATTCAATTGTACAAACTATTAATATTACAATATGATATGAAGTATGTAGGTATGTAAATACTAAATACCTACTATAACTAAAATAATAACAATAACAATGTCAAAATTATTCTTTTTTATTATTTTTCTTATTTTCATAGGGTGGGAGACTGGAAGAGTAGATATAACTTCAATTTTAAAAAGTGACGTGTTTTTTCATTTTTGTCAACGTTATCACTAAGTATTTTATAAATTATCTTAAACCTTCCATTTATCATTATTTAAATGTTCCGAGTTGAATGGAAACACCAAAGTAATTTATCATTACATAAAAGATGAACCCCCATAAAGAACAAAATATAATGCTTTCACTCTGTCTATGACCTTCATTCCAGAACAAAATGTATAACTAACTGGGTCGCACGTATTTGCACATGTGACAGAAATGGCTTGGGAAAACAATTTTAATAGGAGTAAAATAAATGATATCCAAGCATAAATACATATTGTGCAGTTAAATTTCCAAATAAAAATATTTAAAGTGTGCATCATCCAAATTTTAAGTAAATTGTAGAAAACCATACAAACCGTATGGAGATTTGTGTAAGGTTTTTAGCAATTTACTCAAAATATTGAGTGTGCACAGGAAAAACTAACTTCAGATTCGGATAAAGTGGATCGAAACACATAAGAGTAGGCAAGTTCGGTTAAAAGTACGGTGCAGTGCAGTAACACCCGCGGCAATAACCCCTGCAGGTGTTATTACCCAAACATAAAGGTAATATCCCCTGCAGGCTTTATTTCCTTTTAAAAGTGGCAATAACACCTACTTCGAAAAGGTATTAAGCCCCACGGTTGTTTTTTCATTCTGAATGTGAATAATAAGCACTTTCACTTGTAAAAGGCAATTAAAGTTTGAGGCTGGCAAGGGTGGGCATGCTGCCCCCCTGCAACCCACCTGCTTGGGCTCACTATAGGATTTGGAGTGGGGACAAGGCTGGATATATACATACAAAGTTTCTTTTGGATTCCAAGAAACTTTTAAATTTTTAAGAAATTTTGCCTACACCCAACCTCGCACCCTTCCCAAATCCTATAGTGTGCCCAAGCAGGGGGGTTGCAGGGGGTTACCTTCCTCAAAGTGTATGGCGCGTAGCATCGCAATTTTTTGGTTTTCGATCTTATAAAGTGGGTCAGTTAAAACTAGAAAAAAAAAAAAAATATGAAAAAGCAATAACACCAACGGGTGTAATTGCCATATCAAAAAGGAAATAAAGCCGGCAGGGGATATTTCCTTTTCATTTGGGTAAGAACACCTGCAGGAGTTATTGCCGCGGGTGTTATTGCACTGCACTTAAAAGTACACACCAGTTTTATTTGTGGACCGGTGCAATTATTTCCGTAAAAAACTCTCTGACAGACTAAAAGACTTAGAGGCTGACAGATTAATCTTTTGAGTTTTCAGTTAAATGAACAATTCAAAAAGTTTTAAATTTGAAATACAAAAAAAAATTAAATGGTTGTATGTATACGGGGAAAACTGTTAAGGGTGAAGGCCCAACTGTAAGAGACATATGCACTCATGGGCTTATGTCAAAATCGGACGAACTGCTTCGTTTTGTTTCTGAAAACATGAGGAGTAGCCATAATGAACATACGCGGGCATAGCCTTCTGTCACAATTTACATATTTGTTTTCCATAACTTTTTGTAAAAGAACGCGTTGAATTGCACAAAAATATTTTTAAAACTGTTTTTATTCTATTCACAATTCGTTTATCACATTTTTATTAAGTGAAAATTAATTTAGTTTTTCAATACCCCTTGCATCCATGTTGTTTACATTTTATTCTGAGAAATTTATTCATGCCGTGCGGTTCAGAGCGCATATGCTTATTATCCCTGCAAGCAAGAAAACCGAGTTCAGAAAAGACACTCCGACCTCAAAACGCGAAAAAAAGAGGTTGCACTCACACACTTGCAACTTTTTGTGTAGGAACACAAAGTCGAAGGAGAAATCGTGGTGAAAATACCAATACATATGCAATCGGCTTCGCGGTGTAGTCGAGGTCGAACTCACTTCGGAGCCGATTCGGACCGAGGTCGGACTCGTTTGCTTGAAGGGATAGTTGGGCCTTAATTCATGTATTTTCATCTTTTGAGTTTTCAGTTAAATGAATTCAAAAAGTTTTAAATTTGAAATACAAAAAAAAATTATATGGTTGTATGTACAGGTATACGGGGAAAACGGTAATTCATGTCTTTTCACACTTCGTCGCCCGAGAATTGTTTTGACGTATACGCCAATTTTGGAATTTCGGGAAATCGCATTTTAAGGTTTGAGCTTCTATAAAAAAAAACTAGCCGATAGATTTTTTTCAATTTTTAATAGAATATTTTGTGCGATATCTTCTTCAAATTATCAAGGTTTTTACCCAAAATCAGTTTGTCGTAAACGCCACCAAAATCAACTTTTTTTTCCATCTCATACACGTACGACAAAGTAGACGCACGTACGACATTCCAATACTAAGACATAAATAAAAAAGTAAATATTCAATTTTCACAGTTAGTTTTTATTTATTGATTAAACATTTAAAAAATAGTTTCTTATTACATAGAAGTAGTATTGGTTTGACTTGGAGGCTTAATTATTAAAATAAATAGATTAAAAATAAAGAAAAAACAAACATATGACCATAAACATAAAAGAAATAAAAAAAAATTAACAAAGTTTGGTTAAATTAATAAATTAATATATGATCATAAATAAAAGTAAATTAAATAAATATCAAACTAAAGAATTTATTTGAATAACGCTTCATAATATTCTTGGTCTTATGAAGGCATAAATATGAATAGGCTTTTAATATCAATAATCTTATCCTTAGTTAGATTTTTTTAGTAATTTGAAGACATTGGCTCAACAAATTTACAGGATTTGCTATGGTAGACTTTTTATATCTTTTAAATATTGATGAGCTTTTATATTCCACTTCTCTACCGCTTGTTTTATAAAATAGTGTAAAAGTATCATCAGTATCATCAATTTGCAAAACAATAAAGCAAATTTCGCGAAGAACAATGGCGCCTTAAAAAAAACCTCTACGAATAGTGGAAAACCTTAAGTAACGGAAAGCTTAATGCAGCCCTTGGTTTTTAAATTCGTTGTCCTTATAGCACATGAAGTCCTTATTTTCAATAAATACTTTTCTAGTAGGTTTATGTATATTCTATATTGTTTATATTCTATATTGTTTATATTCTATTTGGGACATATACCTACATACATGTAAGATAAAACAATTTTAAAATTTCGTTCGAAATTTTCTACCGTATCTGTTTTGTACGACGTACGACAAACCAATACTGAAGAAAAAAAGGTTGAAAATTACATAAAATTTTTGTCGTAAGCGCCAAAAGTTGGCAACGCTAATCCGATGCTTATTTTGTGGATATACGACAAAATGCACACTAATTATCTCAGTAACGGTAAACGATGGGACAAATCTGATAACAGAAATGAAAAGAAAACGTTCTAAAACCTATTACTACATATCCAGTTTAAAAAAGTGCATTTTGGCGTTTACGACAAATGGAATGTGTTCGGGTGGTTTGCTTTATCATAAAAGGCAATTTGTTGGGATGAAAGGATATCGGGAGCAGCAGCCATCTTTTGCAAGATGGCTGCTGCTCCCGACACTAGTCAAAAGTGAAAACTAACCAGTTTTCTGCTATTAGGCCGAGCAAGTGGTGGGAGTAGAGGCTAACCAAAATATAATTACGCAGTTTTGCAGCTATACCTACGTGTCTTAATCATAGCCGTATTTAGGGGGGGGGGGGGGTTTTGGGGTTTAATCCCCCCCGAAATTTTTTTTCAGAAAATCAAAAGATATAGTATGAAAAAATACCTGTAAGTCTAATATTTGCAGTACTAAATGGTTTGTTTTTGTATTTTAGTAATTTAATTACCTATCTGAAAATCTCGGGTTGGGGTCAAGATTCTGCCGGAGTCAAAATTCTGCTTTACAAAATTCTGCTTTCAAAATTCTGCTTTTCAAAATTCTGTTTTTCAAAATTCTGTTTTTCAAAATTCTGCTTTTCATAATTATCTGCTTATTTGATTACTTACCTACATAATTTGTTACTCTTTGAATGTACATATATTAATTTTCTTTTTATAAATAAATAAATTTGAAAAAATTAAGAACAGTTTTTTAATACTAAACATTTCCGAAAATAATTCAAAATTTTTTAAAAGGAATATTTTGTATCAAACAACCGATGGGTTCCAATAAGTTATAGATTTTATTTGAAAAATATTTGCGACACTCAAATAAAAAAATTTGGGAAAGTACCAATGTTGAATTACATTAATGAGGTGTATTTTTCTTTAGTCAGCGCATATGCTATAAAAAAAAACAGAATTTGCAGAATTTTTTGTTCAAGAATAATGCTGGCAGAATTTTGAAAAGCAGAATTTTAAAAAGCAGAATTTTAAAAAGCAGAATTTTGAAAAACAGAATTTTCGTTAAAAAAGCAGAATTTTGAAAAGCAGAATTTTGAAGCCAGAATTTTGACCCGATCCCGAAAATCTCCCTAAAAGTCTCTACCAATTTCGTATCGTTTAAGAAGCTGAAGTTTTTATAAGGAAAAACAACAATTTTGTGGTCCATTACAACGTTTGCTAAGGGATTTTCAAAAAACTAGTTTTTACCTCTTTGATCATTTCCTAAAGCACTATGTAAACACCTTAAAATGTTTTTTTAAGAACCCTTTAAACAACACAAGTATTTATCTACAAGGTTTTTGGTGTCGAGGCTAAACTATACTTTTTCAAAGGGTTGCTGAACTCGAATCCGAAGATAAAAATATTCGATCACATCTCGTTTTTGAAATATTACCGTTAAATCTATTTAAGTCTTTCCGACATCTTATCCTTTTATTTCAGAGAGTACCTATGTAAAATTTTTCGTTATATTTTTAGCTTTCTATTTATCAAATTGATTCAAATTAGAAAATTAGCTCATGCCAAACAACTTGGATTATTTAAAATTTTTAATTTTAAGTATTCCCGATTTAATTTAGAACTAAATTGATATAATAGAATATTTCAATTTTTTGCTACAAAATTTTAGTGGGAGAAAAATTTCATTTTTCAATGTTTTTATATATAAAATTGTGCGAAATAATTTTTTGTATAAAGCCTAATAATGGTTCAAATTTATTTCTTCAAAAAAATTTTCTTGCTCGCTAACGCTCGCAATTTATATCAAACAATTTATCACTCCTTGTACCAATTTAAACTAGAGATGCCGCCGAATATTCGGCCATTTTATATTCGGTACATTCTTAAATACTTCTACTGTAAGCAGAGCTATTTTAAACTTTTAACTATGAATTTCTCTCCTAAAAAATACTTGAAAAGGATATTGACAAGTTTTTCGCTCTGACACAGTTCTAATGACCATTTGCTTTAGCGGAATTAAGAATCGACTGCAGTTACATATAAGGCGTGTTTTTTCTACAACTCAGTAGCTACTCATTTTTTTTTATTTTATTCGAAAAACAATAAAAACAAATACTTATTTGTGTAATTTTTATTATTGTTTTGCGAATAAAATCAAAAATGAGTAGCAACTGAGTAATAGAAAAAACACGCCTATAGTTGATAAAAAAGTTTTGTGAATCTTAAAAAAAAAATTTGTTCGGTCTGAGGTAATTTTTTTTTACACCATCAGAAAATAGACATTTTAACGAACGAAATGTCCACCGGCTTTTTGAAAAAAGCTGATATTTTGACACGTGAATTTTCGATTGAAAAATAGGGTATTTTTTTGGTATTAAGTCAAAATAAGGTAAGCAAATTAATATTTTAAATCAAATAAATTACAGTGTATTTGGGACATAGTAAGGTAAGTTTTCACCAAATTTCGTAGAAAAATTTTTGTGTTTGAAAAAGATAAAAATAAAAAACAAAAAACTCGTTTTTTTGAATTTTTCACATAATTTTGAGGTTATGTGAAAAAATTGTTGATGCAAAATTTGTTGATTTTTTTATTACCTACAACTTTGCCATACAACTTTTTTCTATAGGATTTGTTGTTTTGCCGGAAATCGAGATATACCATTTTTTAACATTAAAAACTCAACCCACCCACTTCCCGAATTCGGCTCGCCCGTAATTTATTTTTCCTTTAATTTTCTTCATATTTACCTCCTTTTCCAATGGGTTTCATTCTACTATGATTTTTTTGGTTTCAAAAATTATCGACCCTTTTCTATGATAGTTTTTATTCGATAGTTTTTATTCGAATGAATAAATGAATGAATTAATGAACTATTCGATAGTTCAAATCATTCGATAGTTCCCATCACTAAGTCTTAATATCGAATTCAAAGAACCGACAGCTGTAATATTGTGCTTTATACGATAACGTTAGTTTTACAGTTAATGTGAATGGGCTAAATTTACACTATTTCAAATTATAAATATAAAAACTGATGCTCTTTCATTTTTTATAAATTTGTTAATAAGTCTTACCTTTGTCATTATTTGTTAAAATGAATAACAATGTAGCTATTCAATAAAAACGATACAAATCTCTTTTGCAAGATGGCGGCTGCTCCCGACATACTATCGTCCAATTTAATTGACTTTTATGATAAGGACAACCACCCGAACACATTCCATGAAAAAATAAATTTGTCCCGCCAAAAATGGGATTTCATGCCCATATGTTGACTTATTTGCCTAGGTTATTATTGCCACAGTCAAATATGTTCGTTGTTGTTTTTTACTGTTCTCCCAAGTTCTGTTAAATTTTTTTTTTTGATAAAACAAAGCTAATGACACTACTTCCCATCAAAAATCAGTTATCTATTATTTATTTGCCTTTCAAACGTTTTTCGTTTAATTATTATTTTTAATTTTTGAAAATTTTCTTAATCTGCGACATTTTTGTCGTACATTTAAGATTTCTGGTGTTAAAGTTTTCTAAGCACATGATTTCAGGAGGACATGTGGCTTTTGGAAGGTTTCTGGTGGGACATGTCACAAGAATGGTTGGGGAACACTGCTTTAAAACCAACTCATCGGTGCCGGGCACCCCATGCATAATAAGAAAAATTCACAGGTCAGTTTTCGGGCACGATTTTTTTTTTTTTTCAAATTTTTGAGTAGGTAAGTATGTAGTCGCAATTATTGTTTTAAGTGTTAGGGGTAACCTCTAACTTTATTACACCTTAATTCACAAAACCAGGTTCATGAAAACCAATCGCATTGAGGAAAAATCTTGTTCTACAATATTAAAGCTCATTAAAGTTTCCCATAAAAAAGTCTCAATATTATTGTATTGTGCTTTTTTGTCAGAAGTTTGATTTTTTGGTCATAATGAAGACCAAAAAATCAAACTTTATTTTATATATTCGATATTTTTTTAGGTTGGTGGAAACTAGAAAAAATTATTAAAAAACTTACACCTCCGCAGTCTCGAACCTCTAAAGGAAGGCGGCTGTTTTACAGTCAATGAAATCAGGGATGTTTACTTCTTCTATATTTTGTTGGAAAATATTCAAATTTAAAAAGTATATTTTAAAAGTTTGAATGTAAAGCTTTCCGTATTTTTTCCCAGTATCAAATACAACTATATAAAAAACTGTAACACGGAACATTTTCATTTTCAAAATTTAATGAGTTCGAGCGCAAAAATCTATCACCCATCCATTCGCACCCATTGATTTTCGAATGACGCCATACGTTACTCTTCAGCTAACGTGTAATAGCAGAATTACTGTTATAAAAGCTCTTCTTATGTTAGCACTGAATACTACATATCAATCGATGAGCTTTTTTCTGTGTGCCTACAAACCGGTGTGTCGTTGAAGATTTGTTTCCTCCACTTCCTATTTTGTGTTCACGTTTCGTTAAGTTTCACGGTTTATGTCGAGGGAAAAATGTATGCGCCATAAATAGTAAGATAAGTTTTATGGTATACGCAGCTTCTGAATAAGGAAATGTTTGGTCCCAATATTTGAGGAAAAATTTTATATTAAATACTTAGGTATTTTTTGTTTAAGAAAGTTATTGAAATTTAAAAACTACATGAGAACACAAGTTTCATATTGAAAGCACATTGTATGAAACTTAAATACATACAGAAGAAAACAGAAAACTAAAATAATGAAAATAAATTCATAATAAATATTTGTACTTATGCTTTGTGGACTTTATATGAACAAAATTCAATTTAAAAAGTTTTTATGACCTGTTAGTCCAAAATGCGTTTCGCCCAGGTGCCAGGTACAACAGTTGGGCTCAGCAGTTAGAAGCAGAAGAAGAAGACGCAAAATTTTGGTCGATGATTACCGACACTTATTAAAATTACAGCATAAACAAATTGGTAATTTAAATATTTCTAGGGGAATTTGATTAAATTCGTTCATTATTTTAGGTTAGGTTAGGTAATATGGGCTGACAGTTGATTTTGTTACCGTCACACTTAGATCAATGTAGATCCCTTGTGATACCCTGAAGTATTGTAACTTCATGAAAAAGTGTTAACCTATGAATGCTATGGTTGTTCAAGCCATTTGGAGGACTTGACAAAGTTCAGTAGGCTATTGCCTGAGAGTTCCGATAGTTCTTCTAATTCATTGAAGAAGTAGTTTCCTAAGAATTTTTTTCCTAGTGCGACAGAGTGCTGGGCAGTGACAGAGGAAGTGAACAGTGTTTTCCTGTTCGTCCTCATTACCGCAGCCTCTGCATAGATCATCCGTACTAAGCCCCATTTTCTTTTTGTGGTATCCTAGTAGATTATGTCCCGTTAAGACGCCTATTAGGGATCTTAAGGAAGGTTTACTAAGTAGTAAGATCTTATTTGATTTTTTCTCGTCGAAGTTCGGCCATAGTTTCCTGGTGTGACCGCAGGTTTCTAGGAGGTTCCATCTTTCATTAGTTTTTTGTGAAATATTGTTGACGATATTTCGCTTTATTTCACATTGTGGAATTCTGATGCTATGGTCTATGAGAGAGGGATCAAGAACTGAGCCCTCCCTTGCAAGCTCATCCGCTTTTTCGTTGCCGAACACATCACTGTGGCCGGGAACCCAGCAGAGTCTTACATTATGCTGCGTACCAAGAACCCTAAGCTCTTCGCGACAGCAAGAAACAAGCTTTGACTTGATTAAGGTGGCAGAAATTGCTTTTATTGCCGCTTGGCTATCAATGAAAAAGGTGATGTCAGCAGGTGATATCGCCATCATGGATATTTGTTTAGCAGCATTTTTCACTGCCAATATCTCGGCTTGGAAGACACTGCTGTGATCGGGGAGCCTGAAAGAACTGGCAAGGTTGAGGTTTTCTGAGTAAAAACCTGCACCAACCCCAGTGTTCATTTTCGAACCATCAGTAAAGATGGCGATAGTCGACTCATTTGAGAAAGGTATACTGTTTTCCCAATCTTGTCTGTTAGGGAAACTGACATTAAAAGACTTGTTGAAGTCTAAGTAAGGGGTCATGTAATCTGTACTTACGTTGTTGCCAACGTAGTTCGAAAGGATCGTAGTATGGCCATTTTGACTAGTATTCCAAATGTTGGTTTGACTGAGTCGTAGGGCACCGTTGCCGCTAATTCTTTTACAAATAGATCTAAGGGAGTTAGATTAAGGATTGCTTCCAAGCCTGCGGTTGGAGTGGACCTCATCACCCCCGTAGTACTAATGCATGCTGTTCTTTGTACTTTGGTTAGGGTCTTCAAGTTCGTGGATTTCTCCAGAGCTTGCCACCAGACTAAGCTGCCATAGGTCAGAATGGGTCTGACAATGGCGGTATACATCCACATGATTATTTTGGGATTTGGTCCCCAGTTTCTGCCAAGAATTCTATTACATGAGTAAAGTGCAAACGTGGCTTTCTTGTATCTTTCTTGAATGTTTGGACCCCAGTTAAGTTTCTTATCCAAGATCACTCCGAGATATTTCGCTTTATCCGAAATCTTAAGTGGGGTGCCATCAATTTTTGGCACTGCAAAAGGAGGAATTTTCCTTCTGTTTGTGAAAAGTACCAGTTCTGTTTTTAGGGGGTTTACTTTAAGACCGCACCTCCTGGTCCAGTTACTGACCTTGGATAATGCGTTTTCTAATTGTTCGCTTACAGTGGTTAGGTATTTACCTGTCGCTAGAAGAGCTAGATCGTCTGCGTAGGCTATAACCTTAACACCGCTATAATTTAGTTTGATGAGAATCTCATTCATCACCAAAATCCAAAGAAGAGGTGATAGAATACCACCTTGTGGGGTTCCTCTAGATGCGTACATTTTTATATGTGACCCACCTAATTCACTATTGATTTGCCTGTTTTTCAACATTAAGGTCAGTGAGTGCTTTTTCAATGGCACTATTATGGACATTATTGAATGCTCCTTCGATATCTAGAAATGAAGCCAGGGTGTATTCTTTAACCGCAAGCGACTTTTCTATTGTTCTGACTGCACAGTGTAAAGCTGTCTCTACACTTCTCAAGTTCATTATTTTAGTTTTCTATTTTCCTCTTATAACTTCACACAGACCACAGGTAATATGTTTTAGGGTGCACGAATTTAATCCAATTCCCCTAGAAATATTAAAATTCACAGTATGTTTATGCTGTAATTTTGATAATATGTCGGTAATCATCGACCAAAATTTTGCGTCTTAAGGTACAACAGCATCTGACTGATGAGCCCAACTGTTGTACCTGGGCGAAACGCCCAGGTGCTCTTAAGCTAGGAACGGCACTGGGTATAGGTACACCTATATTTCTTAAATACATAAAAAAAACCTAACAAAATTCACGGATCTATAGTTTTTTCAATGAACTGAATCTTTTTTATTGATATTTCATAAGCATTTTTTAATAATCACACCGCACCGTATACCGGTTGAAAATGAAAAGTAGGTAGTTCATCATTCATCTTCACAGATGTCATGCATATGAAATTTGATATACAGTAAAATAATTAGGTACATTATAAACGTTTGTTTTTTTATATATCCATTATCCACAATCCACAGACTAACATACCTAGTTATTTATTTGGCATTTTTCTAATAAATATCGTCAAAGCACAACAAGTTAGTGTTTTGAACAAAAACTTTTTCGATCTTAAGTAGAAATGTTATGTTATTAAATGACCTTCTTCTTAATGATTATAGGACGACATGATACACTACTTCAGCGACAGCGTTTAAAATTGTTTTTGTTTGTAAATTCTCTCTTTTATGTTATGAGATACAAGAATGAGATGCATGTGCGAATATAATAATTCATACCTAGAACTAGGGGTTATTTTGTTTTACGATATAATGTTAGGCATAGATAAATACAACATACTTCGCACACATCAGGTAATATTAATATAGGAACTCGTACATGAATAACTTGTTGGTGTTGTTAACGACCTTTTGTTTGACAGTAACAAAATATATAGAAAATGTTTTTTCTTGTTTCTTTTTTCCATGAATTTATCATTATTTTTAAAATATAAAAGTTTTATCTAATTAGTTCTGCAAGTTTCTGAGATAGCTGTAAGGATTTGAGAATAAAAATAATATGCAATGGTAAATAGCTAAAGTTACCTGGGATTTAATTTATCAATCTTTTTTTATTTTTTATTTTAATTTAATTCAGAGTTTTTGCTCGTATTAGTCAATATAGTCTAAGAGCCCAGAGCAGATTTTGGGATTGGAGGTATAACCAAAAATAGGTCATATTTATGTGTAGATAATAGCGTCCTGATAAAGAACTCGAAAGTCTGGCAGGTTTATTTCACGGCATTCTATGGTTTATGGGGAGTTGAAAAATGCATTTTTTTCCGATTTTTGTGTCGAGTACATAACCACTTTAATTCATATAGAGCCGATAGAGGGCGATACCTTGATTCCAAAAAGTTCGGTCCCAGACGTTTTATTCGCGGCATTACCCTTGCCAGACGTCCTTGAAGATTCGCGAAATAGTGATTTTCATACAAAAGTCAGAATATTATTTTTTGCAAGATGTATAACCGTCTGGTGGTAACGCTTAAAAAATCACCACTACCCAGAGATGGCAGAGTAGATTACGTCAGGTAATCTACTCGGTTAACTACGCGTAGTTAATCGAATAAACTACTCCATTGATTTGTTTCATTTACTACCTTCATTTTCTACGTGTAATAACTACATAAAAAACTTTAAATTTCAAAAATATTTAAAAAAGTGAAAAATAGTGGACGGCTGTATTTTCTTGAGAACTAAGTTTAGTAAAGTAAAACCTTTTCACAGAAACCATCCCAAGTCAATCTGGTTTCAAATATTCTATTCAAATTCACACTATCACAGCTATGTATTTCGATTTGAATACCACTTTGACAATTTAGCGGTAAAATTGGCATTTAAAACTACATTTTGACGTCCAGCGAGCGTCTGTTACATTTAGCTACGTTAACTACATTAAACTTAATTTACTACCTCATTTATGTAGTAGACGTAACAAATGTAGAAAATAAAAAAAAATCCCATTTTTGCCATCTCTGCCACTACCTCCAGATAAAAATAAATTAGTGCCAGACGTAAAAATCACGGCATTACCCCCACCAGACGTCCTTGAAGATTCGCGAAATAGCGATTTTCATACAAAAGTCAGAATATTATTTTTTGCAAGATGTATAACCGTCTGGTGGTTACGCTTAAAAAATCACCACTACCTCCAGATAAAAAATAAATTAGTGCCAGACGTAAAAATCACGGCATTACCCCCACCAGACGTCCTTGAAGATTCGCGAAATAGCGATGTTCATACAAAAGTCAGAATATTATTTTTTGCAAGATGTATAACCGTCTGGTGGTAACACTCAAAAAATCACCACCCATTGACAGAAAATAAATTAATGCCAGACGCTTTAATCACGGCATTACCCCCACCAGACGTCCTTGAAGAATCCCGAAATGCGACTTTTGTATGAAATGAAAATGCCGCGAATAAAACGTCTGGGACCGAACTTTTTGGAATCAAGGTATCGCCTCCTATCGGTTCTATATGAATTAAAGCGGTTATATACTCTACACAAAAATCGGAAAAAATGCTTTTTGCAACTCCCCATAAACCATAGAATGCCGTGAAATAAACCTGCCAGACTTTCAAATGCTTCATCAGGACGCTATTACCTACACATACATATGACCCATTTTCGGTTGTACATAAACTCCCAAAATTTGCTGTGGGCTCTCGGTCTAATAGTTATGCGTGAGCTTAAAGAGGGCCACGGGAAAGTGTTGAAGGAATTTTGAAAATTGACATATTTTATAGAATTTTTACGTTATGACGACACGTTAATGCAGGGACATCAGAACCTAGCAATGGCCAGGTTAAATGGCCAGGTCTGAATTTTTTGGCTTGTTTTGGCATTTAAATACTCTCTAAAGAACAATAAGCTTAAAAGATATAAGCTCAACCTAAAATTGCATTATTGATGCAGTTTTTTGACGATGATGGCCAAACCCTGAATGGGATTTGTTAGAACTTTTAGTATGTGATTAAGGCTGCCAATAATTTCCAACAATGGAAATGGAATATAATGTTATTTGCAGAGAACTAGTTTTTCAAGTTTTAATAGAGAATAATTATATATTAATACAGTAAAATAATGAGAAAAAAGGGGTAAATCTCGGAATGAATGTTAGTAGAAATTTTTTTTGCTCAATATCTTCCTTTTGCCATTCTATAACATATCTCAAAAGTCTAGAAAAATCTCATGTCCGCTTATCGCGATTTCAAGGTCAAATCGCGAAATGGAGATTTTCAAAATTAGCAAAAATAGGCTATGGTATTATATACACATATGATACATGATTTCAAAGTATTTTTTAATGCTGATTCCAAAAAATCTAAAATCAAGACAATCTGACGTCTCTGGAAAAAGTTATACCTGTTTTTCATCTGTCAACTCATATTATTATAACAGTTGCAAACTTACTGCCGAAAAACCCTTAAAAGTTATGGTAGATGAACCAAATTTTGCATGAAGATTTTAGAATCCATCATTATTAAAAATCAAAACAATCCATTACAAAAAATATATATACCTACGAAATAATGGTATTTTTTGATGGAGGGGCAAATTTTAGGATATGCACTAAAGAAGATTCTTGTTCATCTTAAAAATAAGTGCAAATAGGCTAATTTTTTCATTTTAATCTTTGTTTGGATATTCTTTAACTACCCTCAAAAATCTAAAAAAATCTCATGTCCGCAAGTCCTAATTTTCTTGGTTTGAAGATAAGGTGCAGATTTGAAAAAATTGAAAAACTACTCCTCAGATTTTTGTGTCAGATCAACATGAATAAGGTACATTACTTTTCAGGGATGGTCATATTGATTTGTTTGTGGGTTTTGTTGGAATCAGCGTTAAAAAATACCTTCAAATGATATGGGTTATGTTGGTATACATATAAGAATCTAAAGTTTTCTTATTATTTTTTTTTTTAAATCTGCACCTAACTTAGTTTAACCTGGAAAATTAGAACTTGCGGACATGAGATTTTTTTAGATTTTTGACATAAGTTATAGAATATCTAAACAAAGATAGAAACAAAAAATTAGCCTATTAGCACTAATTCCAAGATTGTACCAGGATGTTTTTTAGTGCAAATCCCAAAATGTCCCCTTTTCTCAAAAAATACCATTTTGTAATAGATATAAATGTTTTTTTGCATTGCATTGTTTTGATTCTTAATGATAATGGATATGAAAACCCTCATGCAAAATATGATTCCGCTACCATTACTTTTAAGGGTTTTTCGGTAGTAAGTTAGCAACTGTTATAATAATATGCGTTGAAAGATGAAAAACAGGTATAACTTTTTTCAGAGACGTCAGATTGCCTTGATTTTAGATTTTTTGGAATCAGCATTAAAAAATACTTTGAAATCATGTATCATATGTGTATATAATACCATAGCCTATTTTTGCTAATTTTGAAAATCTCCATTTCGCGATTTGACCTTGAAATCGCGACAAGCGGACATGAGATTTTTCTAGACTTTTGAGATATGTTATAGAATAGCAAAAGGAAGATATTGAGCAAAAAAAATTTCTACTAACATTCATTCCGAGGTTAAACCCTTATTTGACTGGATTAATATGTACATATTAAGGTGTGTCAAGAAAAAATCAAAATAATATTTTTTTATTTTGTACTCCAAGCAATCGAATTTTCGGAATAAAAAATGCATAAAACAAGGATTTTGATTTTTTTTCCAACCCTAATATATGCGCCCACCCTAATATAATATGTATGTAGGTATATTGGTTTCACAAAAATAAATAAAAAAATAAAATAAATAAAATAAATAAAATAAATAAAATAAATAAAATAAATAAAATAAATAAAATAAATAAAATAAATAAAATAAATAAAATAAATAAAATAAATAAAATAAATAAAATAAATAAAATAAATAAAATAAATAAAATAAATAAAATAAATAAAATAAATAAAATAAATAAAATAAATAAAATAAATAAAATAAATAAAATAAATAAAATAAATAAAATAAATAAAATAAATAAAATAAATAAAATAAATAAAATAAATAAAATAAATAAAATAAATAAAATAAATAAAATAAATAAAATAAATAAAATAAATAAAATAAATAAAATAAATAAAATAAATAAAATAAATAAAATAAATAAAATAAATAAAATAAATAAAATAAATAAAATAAATAAAATAAATAAAATAAATAAAATAAATAAAATAAATAAAATAAATAAAATAAATAAAATAAATAAAATAAATAAAATAAATAAAATAAATAAAATAAATAAAATAAATAAAATAAATAAAATAAATAAAATAAATAAAATAAATAAAATAAATAAAATAAATAAAATAAATAAAATAAATAAAATAAATAAAATAAATAAAATAAATAAAATAAATAAAATAAATAAAATAAATAAAATAAATAAAATAAATAAAATAAATAAAATAAATAAAATAAATAAAATAAATAAAATAAATAAAATAAATAAAATAAATAAAATAAATAAAATAAATAAAATAAATAAAATAAATAAAATAAATAAAATAAATAAAATAAATAAAATAAATAAAATAAATAAAATAAATAAAATAAATAAAATAAATAAAATAAATAAAATAAATAAAATAAATAAAATAAATAAAATAAATAAAATAAATAAAATAAATAAAATAAATAAAATAAATAAAATAAATAAAATAAATAAAATAAATAAAATAAATAAAATAAATAAAATAAATAAAATAAATAAAATAAATAAAATAAATAAAATAAATAAAATAAATAAAATAAATAAAATAAATAAAATAAATAAAATAAATAAAATAAATAAAATAAATAAAATAAATAAAATAAATAAAATAAATAAAATAAATAAAATAAATAAAATAAATAAAATAAATAAAATAAATAAAATAAATAAAATAAATAAAATAAATAAAATAAATAAAATAAATAAAATAAATAAAATAAATAAAATAAATAAAATAAATAAAATAAATAAAATAAATAAAATAAATAAAATAAATAAAATAAATAAAATAAATAAAATAAATAAAATAAATAAAATAAATAAAATAAATAAAATAAATAAAATAAATAAAATAAATAAAATAAATAAAATAAATAAAATAAATAAAATAAATAAAATAAATAAAATAAATAAAATAAATAAAATAAATAAAATAAATAAAATAAATAAAATAAATAAAATAAATAAAATAAATAAAATAAATAAAATAAATAAAATAAATAAAATAAATAAAATAAATAAAATAAATAAAATAAATAAAATAAATAAAATAAATAAAATAAATAAAATAAATAAAATAAATAAAATAAATAAAATAAATAAAATAAATAAAATAAATAAAATAAATAAAATAAATAAAATAAATAAAATAAATAAAATAAATAAAATAAATAAAATAAATAAAATAAATAAAATAAATAAAATAAATAAAATAAATAAAATAAATAAAATAAATAAAATAAATAAAATAAATAAAATAAATAAAATAAATAAAATAAATAAAATAAATAAAATAAATAAAATAAATAAAATAAATAAAATAAATAAAATAAATAAAATAAATAAAATAAATAAAATAAATAAAATAAATAAAATAAATAAAATAAATAAAATAAATAAAATAAATAAAATAAATAAAATAAATAAAATAAATAAAATAAATAAAATAAATAAAATAAATAAAATAAATAAAATAAATAAAATAAATAAAATAAATAAAATAAATAAAATAAATAAAATAAATAAAATAAATAAAATAAATAAAATAAATAAAATAAATAAAATAAATAAAATAAATAAAATAAATAAAATAAATAAAATAAATAAAATAAATAAAATAAATAAAATAAATAAAATAAATAAAATAAATAAAATAAATAAAATAAATAAAATAAATAAAATAAATAAAATAAATAAAATAAATAAAATAAATAAAATAAATAAAATAAATAAAATAAATAAAATAAATAAAATAAATAAAATAAATAAAATAAATAAAATAAATAAAATAAATAAAATAAATAAAATAAATAAAATAAATAAAATACGATGATCTTGTTTGTTTTTAAGCAAAAACAGACAACCGGATCAAGAAATATCTTGTCATTTTCGAGAAATTAACAAAATACCAAAACTATTTTATTCTAAGGAACCTCTTTATTTTTTGTTTTTACGTGCCTGGACTTGTTGATAAATTAATTTATGAAACATTAACCTTTCGTACTTGCATGAGGATGCAACATATTGACACAGTATTGTATTAACCCTGAATTGATCTAATTTTTTCATTTTATTATGGCTTTATTTAAATATTTTATAAAAGACGAGGTTTTTGGCTTTACAAAAAGGTATAGCACGTTATTACAAGTATAACCGTTGATTTTTAATATTTTTTTTTCCAAATTACGAAGGTAATATTTTTAAGGTAAATCGTGTATCCTGTAATTTAGTTTTAAAACCTGCATTATACTGCATTTATTCTGTAATTTTGGACAGCCAACGGTTATAAAAAGTAAACTATAACTTATTGTATTGTTTGAAAAAAAAAAATAGTCATATGTGTCAATGATATATAGCAACATGAATAAAAAAGTCTAACTTCATTGTCTAATATACAAATAATGATAAATTTAGCTAACATACATCACTATCTGCTATCAAAAATCTTAGATCGAAGTTCGATAATGAAAAATTTTAAGTGTTAATATACAAACAACCTTCACCTCCTGAAGCCATGATTTAAGATTTTTTATGAAAATCTAAAAAAAATATTTACACTTCGAAAAGAGAAAAATCACATGTAACACACCATGTTTTAACGTACGTGTTTTTCAATAGTCTTCAAGTTCCTTAGAAGTTTTCACGTGAGAAGTACTAAAATTATGTACATATTTGAAGAAATCGGGAAACCCGTGGTTTAAACGGAGAAACCCGCGATTCACCAAAACTATCCCGATTTAACAGAAAGTCATATTGTATAAACGGCTGATGTAACGAGAGAAATCTGTTATTTCACGGAAGCAGTAATTTTACCGGGATTAGACAACATCTGAGAGTTGCGAGTTGGAACGTTGGGTATGACCGGTCGAAGCTTCGAGCTGGAAGAGATGATGATAAGAAGGCGAGTAGACATCTTGTGTGTCCAAGAAACGAAATGGCGTAACACGGGAAATAGAGCTCGTTTCTTGGATACAAGGACAAAAAATTACAAGATGTTCTACTATGGAACGGAAAAGGGTAAGAACGGAATCGGAATCATCCTTACAAAAGACCTCTTAGGCAGCATATTGTCCATTTCGAAATCCAGTACATCAAGTCACTTAAATTGGTGATTAAAGGAAAGTTGTGGAATATTGTCACTGCATATGCTCCCCAAATTGGATGTGAGCAGGTGGAAAAAGATGCATTTTGGCTAGATTTTCACAACCTACTTAAGGACATCCCAAAGGAAGAGTTTTTGTTCGTGGGCGTAGATTTAAATGAACATGTCGGGAAAACAAACGAAGACTATGAGGATTGCCATGGAGGCCTCGGATACGGCATCAGGAACTTTCCTGGTGAAGACATCCTGAGCTCGTGCAAAACATATGGTTTTATCGTACCGTACCATGTTCATCAAACAAAGCCGACACCTGGTCACTTACAGCAGTGGTGGAAATGAAACCCAGATTGATTACCATTTGGTATCTAGTTTCATGAAACCTCAGGTCAAGGATTGTAAAGTGATACTGGGAGAAGCGATCACCCACCAACACCGTCTCTGACAGAATTTTTTATGGAGACAGTGAACGACAACAAACAGAAAAAGACTTTTGGGAAGATCAAATGGTATAATCTGGATAAGGAAAAAGGCGAAGCTTTTATTTCGAATATGCAAGACTATCTGTATAACAACACCAATATATTTCGAAATGAAGAGAGCACAGCACAAAGTATGTGGAACCTCCTACAGCGAACTTGCATAGAAAAAGCCAAAACACTGTTAGGGGTTTCAAAAGGACACAAACAACAAGGCAAAGAAACATGGTGGTGGAATGATGAAGCTAAAGCAGTTGTAAGTAAAAAGAAAATGGCTTTCAAAGCTTGGTCGAAGTGCCCCTCTAATAATACAGAGCAAAAGTCACGCCTCGAAGTGGAATACAGAAACTGCAAGAAAGAAGCGAAGAAGAAATGCGTTGCGGGTAAATCAACCACAGATGCAATCCAGAGTATCAGAATCATTATGGAAAAACATTGAGATTCCTTGGAGGATTTGCATGTGGTATTGGTTGATTTTGAAAAAGCATTCGATCGACAACCACGACATCTGATATGGGTGGCCCTCAGACAACGAGGAGTTCCGGAAACCTATGTGCGGATAATTATGGATATGTATGATGGAACAGTTACTTAAGTAAGATGTGCAGCTGGAGTCACCGAAGAATTCGAAATCACAGTAGGTGTACACCAGGGAAGCGTCTTGAGTCCTCTGCTCTTTATTACCGTTCTTGATTACCTGCTCGAAGGCAAAGTGACGGACCCAAAAGTGCATCAGTTATTCTTTGCTGACGATGGAGCCATCATAAGTGAAGACCCGATATCCCTGCAACGAGCACTTGATGTATGGGTGGATGTTCTAGAAGGTAGTGGGTACCGCATATGCGCGAAAAAGACAATACCTATGCTGCCCATTTTCTGATCCACACAGGCCTATTCCTGCCATTTATTTGAACGGGAAGTGCTTCCCAAGTGTGAAAAGTTTAAATATCTGGGGTCTATGATAAATAACGAAGGTACTTGTGATGACGATATCAATCATCGGGTAAGCGTAGGGTTAATGAAGTGGCGGGAAAATTCTGCAATCTTCGGTTCACAATGTTGGACAATGTACAAAAAGTATGAGAGTAAGTTAACGGCAGCTGAGATGAAGATGCTTCGTATGACAGCAGGAGTAACAAAGCTTGATAAAATTAGAAGTACGAAGATCAGAGGAAGCCTTCATGTTAAAAACACCATCTCCCAAAAAATTGAAACCGACCGACTCAATTGGTATTGCCATGTTCAAAGGAGAGATCCTGAGAACCCCGTCAAAAAAGCAATATTATACAACGTTCAAACACGAAATAAAAAGAAAGGTAGGCCTAAAAACTCCTGGTACAAGCAAATGCAAAAACACCAGTATTCAGTTGGCCTTAGAAATGAAACAATACAAAACTGGGAGGCTTGCCGCCGATTTCTGAGGTCAACCCGACGAACCCCACAGGCGGATCACTAGTGTGAAGCAGATACGTGGGATAGTTATGATCCCCTCGACATCGAGATCATAACAGCGCCGAGAAAAAGGAAGAAGAAGTAATTTTACCGCGGGAAAATCCTAAATCTAATCGGGGCAACTTGCGATCTTCTAGGAATAAAGGAAATATCGTATTTTTTCCGCAGCCCTACGTTAAAGGACAGTCAAATCATTTATTTTATTAAACTTTGGTGTTAGTGGCCAATCCATGGTTTAAACGAAATAACTCAGGAAAACCTTTGCTTTGATTTTACTAGGCGATACAAACCTTGATTTTTCCCGAGCAATTTAGGTACATACGTGATGAGAGGAGTATTTAAGCAAAAAAAAAAACATAATTTATAGCACAGTTAAAGTGTTGAGATAAATTATTTTACGTGCAATTTCAATGAAGTTGTTGTATTGTTAAATTAATATAGGATATGACAATTGTAGGGGCAAGGCTGACAAAAACTTTACAGCCTTTACCTTGCAAATTTGTAAATCTGTAACTGCCTACATGCTGTAGCTTTTTGGCACATTACTTCTGAATCACCCTGTGTGTATACATTATGATACATGGTTTCAAAGTATTTTTGAATGCTGATTCCAAAAGGTAATCTGACGTCTCTGAAAAAAGTTGTTTTTCGTCTGTCAACCCATATTATTATAACAGTTGCAAACTTACTACCGAAAAAACCTTAAAAGTTATGGTAGAGGAACCAAATTATTATAAAAAAATTTTGCATTGGTTTTCATATCCATTATCATTAAGAATCAAAATAATGCAATGAAAACCATAATACATATCTAATCTATGAATAAATGGTAGGGGAAAGGTGCGAACAGTGAGACGGTGCAAACAGTGAGACAATCCATTTTTCTCTTTTCTGAAAATAAGCACAGTAACGCTAGTTTGGGTCAAAACGTTTATTTCCCCGTCTGCGTCTTTTAATTTTGTTCCGACTAATGCCCGATTCACAATATTGCGAGACGACGAGACGAGAGCGAGACGAGATTTTCCTTGACGATTTTAAAAATTTCCAAATAATGAAAATATATGAAACAATACACAATATTCCGATTCTCGTTGCGTTGAAATTCCGAAAATTTTGAAAAAGGACGCACGAGACGACGATTTTTCGAAAATGAAATTTAAATATAAAAATATTCTCTACAGGTTATATGGATAAAAGTTTTCTCAATTTAAAATATTCGAGTAAGCTCTCCGCCCGGAGTTCGATTCGCAGAAAATACTGTTTATTTTTTTTTTATTTTTGTTTACTTTATAGAATAAAAAATCGCTGTATTGTGAATTTCCATACGATTTTAAAACGATTTTTTTTTAATCGAAAACGTTCAGAAAAAACATCTCGCTCTCGTCTCGTCATCTCGCAATATTGTGAATGGGACATAAGTTAAAGCTATCGATTTTCCTACACCGTAAAATATCACACAAAATCAGGTGAAAGTAGTTTTTGGAGTGTTATAAAAAGAGTATGTAACACAAAAAAATCTGGTTAGTGGACAGAACTTATTTTACATTATGTATTATATTTATATGTTCTTTCTTAAAAAAATATCATGTAATTAGAATTCCTTCTCGTTTTTGGTAATTTTATATTTTTCCGAAAAATGACAAAAAGTAAACAGTGAGACATAATTAAAAAGCAAACAGTGAGACATAGATTTTTAAGAGAGCAAACAGTGAGACGTATAGATTTAAAAAAAATCTATTATTTTAGCATGACTTCAATATGATTTCGTATTGGGTTTTCTTTCGTTTTTATTTGGGTTTTTGTTATTTTTTTTTTAATAAATGGGTTAATGTAACATAAATTAATTAATTATATACTTGTCATTTACCTAATTATTTGACGTTTTCGTTAATTTTTTTCACCTAAGAATGTCTCACTGATCGCACCCCTTGCAAACAGTGAGACGATTTGACTTTTTCTACATTTTAGTCCAATATGATGCTCTCATTTATTTTTTAACTACAAGTTTTTTTTGCAACATTATGATAAAATATGTCTCAAACTGACTTCAAAGTTTCGTTAAGCTACCTTGAAAACATTCTAAGATATATCAGTTTAAAAAAAGGGTGTCTCACTGTCCGCACCTCTCCCCTACTTTTTGAGAAAGGGTGAATTTTTAGGATATGCACTAAAAAATATCCTGTATAATCATGGAATTAGTGCTAATAGGAAAATTATTTTGTTTCTAGATTTGTTTGGATATTCTAGCAGGAAACTCAAATAAATTACGTCGGCATTATTTTAGAATATAATTTGAACCCTTATTTACCTATAGTTGACATTATTTAGAAAAATTATAATTTTAAAGATATTTTTAAAAAGTTCAAAAATTGTTCCTAAAAATTTATAAAAACTCGAATTTTAATGGTCCCAAAAAAGCACAAAAACAAATTTTTACAAAAAATCCAAAAACAGGTCGATAAGATAATTATTTAAATATCTCTAAAAATCATTTTTTAGTGTATTTGAATTTATCAATAGTAATGTTTAGGGGCGAACGCAGAAAAAAATTTCGGGGGGGGGGGGGGGGGGTTTCAAAAAATTAATTGACTATTTTTTTTGTATTCATGCCTATTACAGAAGACGCAGTGACTCAGTCCCCTGGAATCTACTCGATATGTAACCGAATCAAATTTCAATCTTGTGAAAATGACTCTCACTCAGGGTCGCACTGGCCATATAACTGACTTGGCGATTGCCACCCGGACCCTCAGCTATCCCATAGTTACAAAGTAAAAATACATAAAGAACATGTAATAAACAAGTACAAATACAAATTTCAAACAAAGAAAAGGGGCTTGTTTAACAAATTCAGGCCCTTACTCTAACAATTTGAAAGTTATATTTATAATTATATAAAAAGTTAAAAGGCTTGGGGCCCCAGGAAAAAAAGTTTTTAAAAGGAAAGAACAAGTCTCATAAAACTTTTTTTTAATTATTACAGGATTATTTTAATTAATGCTATTGTTTATTAGTCTAAAACTCATGGGTCCTTAGTAAAATACTCGAATCTAGCAAAACCCGATTTTAGAAAAAAAAAAAAAAATAATAATATGTAGTAATAAAACATACATCTAACTTTTAAACTATTGGATAAGAAACAGTTCACCTGTAACTAAGTCGATTTTAAAATCATAGGGTTTTTAAATTTGGAAGTAAGATGTATATTTTCTTTTTCGTTAAAATAGAATCGCTAAATTCGGTTCTATTATTAAGGGCTATTGCCTATTTGCAGTTGCAAGTTCAAAATTTGAAAATCATTATACAGAAAGTTATTCCGCTTTTTAATAAAATTTTCAACTGTTTGTGAAGAATTTTCAAAATTTCAAAATTAAAAATAAATAAATTCTATAGGTACATTTTCTTAGAAGGAAAAACAAAGACAACAAAGGCCCTCAAAAGTCTTGCTCCAGGACCCCAGCAACTCAACCTACGCCTCTTGGAGCTCTGTTCCCATACTCTATTTATTTAATTTTAAGATGTAGTTTTTAAAAAAATTAGAAACATTAAAAGAAAGATGTGTTGGAAAAATGTATGCAAAAATGCTGTTTAGAAGCACAAAAGTCTTGATAAAAGTATGCTTTCCTTTTACAACAAAAACAAACAATAGATTTTTTTGGTATCTATTGTAGGTAACTTTTTTTTTTAGTTAAGTGGAAGAAGAAGCGGTGGCGGGGCCCTTTAACATTTTGCCACCCGGGCCCCTTTGCCCCAGTCAGACCCTGCTCTCACTCCCACCGCGTGCATCTGCATCTTCGGTAATAGGCATGATTATTTATAAGCCCTATTGTGTGTTTCAGGCGGACAATTTTTCGCCCGAAATATTTTTATTCGTCCGGAATTTGAAAAGCTATTGCAAGATGCATCGCACAGTGTGTCGAGCCCATACAAAATTTTATCATAAATACTTGCAGCTAAGTTTTTAGAGTTTTAAAATTTTTTTTTGTGTGTTTATGGCAGGAAAAGAAAAAAAGTTACAAGTTAACAATTGAACAACCTATAACTTTTTTTTATTTTTAATTTATGAGGTTAACATTTATTGAAGAAGGAACTGGTGAGCAAATTTTTTTTTTTGTGTTATATAAACCAAAATATACTTTTCGTAAGGTTTTTGGTGTGTTGAACTCGAATCCGAAGTCGGAAAAATTCTATCATATCACGTTTTTGAAATACTCCCGTTAGAAAATCTGAAATCTCTTTTTTAACAGTTTTTGATGTTATGTTCTTGCACGTGGTGATTTATTTTAAATAAATTTGTGACAGTTTCTAAAATAACTAAATGTTGTCTTTTAAATTCCGTTTGAATCTTTTCAATATCTTTTTTCTACTTTGAGATATCTTAAGTTGAATTCAACTTGTTTTGTTTATCTTCTCTATACAAAAAAATCGTGTGTTGATTTGCGTTTCATAGCAAATCTCGAATAGTTTTTTTGTCAATCGCTTTCAAATTTTAAAATAATGTTTAATTTGCATTTTCGTAACTTCTTATCTCGTCGAGGTTGGTGAATACGGAATACGTTATAATACACAGAAGAGCGTGTCCGGGTCAAGTAATTATATTAAAAATTTAGTATGCAGAAAAAATATAATTTTTTTCTTGTTAAAAACAATCACAACAAAAACATTACTGTTAAAAAAGAGCCAAGTTCATCTATGTTGAAATTATGCTGGCACAAAAAGTACTGAGATGTAAAAGTGTACCAAGTTCTAAAGTTTGGTTTCAAATTCGTATCAATAAAATTTTGATTGTCCTCTTGACAATTTTTCTTTTAATTACCGATTTTAAAAGTTATTTCAAAAATTGCCAAGTAAACAATCAAAATTTTATTGATACGAATTTGAACCCAAACTTTAGAACTTGGTACACTTTTACATCTGAGTACTTTTTGTGCCAGCATAATTTCAACATAGATGAACTTGGCTCTTTTTTTAACAGTAATGTTTTTTGTTGTGATTTCACTACTTTTTGCAAGGTATGGATGTAGAATTGAAAATCTCTATATTTGATGAAAATTCAGAGGAAATGGGCGGTTGCCACGCCCCCTGGCTGAAATTCTCAAATTTTAATTTTTTTCCTTTGTATAAACTACCAGCTCTACCATTTTACCAAATTTCAAGATTCTACGATAATCAGAAGTGCTCTATAATATTTGATGAAAATTCAGCGGAAATGGGCGGATGCCACGCCCCCTGAATTGAAAATCTCAAATTTTTGATTTTTTCCTTTGTTAACACCAGAAGTCCTATCACCATGTAAAATTTCAAGTTTCTACGATATCGGAAAGTTCTCCATAATTTTGATGATCTGTCAGTGAGACAGTGAGTCAGTGAATCAGTGAGTCAGTTACGGTTTTTGCGATTTTTGAAGCCCTATATCTCAGAAACTACTCATGGTAGGAGGTTGAAATTTTGTGAGATGTTTGGTTTTGACGAGCTCAACAAATGTAGCGAGTTTGAAATTTCTAGCATCTTTGGTGTGGAAGTTAGAGGGTGGTCGAAAATGGCCTGAGTTGTTTCCTGTAAATAAGGGTGTAGTGCCAAAGTTGCTAGAGAACTTGGCTGGGCACTACCGTGCCCCTTGATATGTAAAATATTTTTACATAATTACATAAACAGCTTTTTGTAACTTGTATAATGGTAAGAAATTAATAAAAACATCGATGTTTTTATTTTTGTGACCCCCTTGAAGCTGTTTCTCAAAAAATTAATTATTTTGAGTACCTACTTGACTCGCAGCACATAAATGTGAATATCTCTGGCAATAGCAAACAGAAGCAGACCAAACTTTCCCAATATTAAGACCAAAATAATATAAAAAAATTATCGATATGATTTTCAATGTTTTTTTTTTTAAATTAAGTTTATAAAATAAATTTTTTTTTTGCTATTTATCAAAGAAATTTTAATAACTCATAGTCCGGTCAATTTAGACATCCGAGGTTACACTAATTCCCAGCAAGCTGAAAATTGGTAGGATTGTTGGAAATACCATCATAAACTAAATCTAAAAAGTCCTCAATGATCCGAGGCCTAGAAAAAAATGTACGGGGGGTCAAAGGTCACAAAAATTGGTTTTTCAAGATTTTCAGCAAAACGGTAAGTCTTATCAAAAAATTTTCAATGCAAGAATTATAGACCTAATTATTTTATAAAAAGTGTCATGACACTTTTTTTCCTAAGACGCACCGATTGTTAGGTATAACGATTCAAAAAGTTGACGTTGAGTTGTAATCGTCATAATCAGGCCTATTCTAAAAAAAAACTCCCAACTGAAAAGTTCTTGAACTTTTATTATTTTTTTAGCTTGAATTTCGTTCTTCAATGGTTAAGAATATGGGGAAAGCAAAAAAAAAAGGGTGTCCGATAGAGAATGGGCAACCCTAAAACGGCTGATAGCTACACTTATGAATGTTCTAAAAACATATAGAAAAAAGTTCTATCGCAACCAGTTCAGTAAATATTAGCTTTTTTTCGTTCAGTGTATTTTAAATTTTATCATCTTTTGTTTTCGTTCACTACAGCCACGAATGAATGAATTTTATTTATTTCTTTTTTTATAATTTTCTACAATAATTGTATGAGTACATAAATGCTTTAAAAACTGCATAGCTATTGCACACTTTCGTAGAAAAAATTTTGAAATCTGTTTTTTGATGCAAAATGTAAAAAAAGTATTTTTGGAAAAATTTTAAACACCTGTGGTATAAAATAAATCTATAGAAACCTAAGTGGCCAACTTTCTTAAAAATATTCCCCTTAGACGAGAATATTTTTAAGAAAGTTGGCCATTTAGGTTTCTGTAGATTTATTTTATACCACAGGTGTTTAAAATTTTTCATAAAATACTTTTTTCACATTTTGCATCAAAAAACGGATTTCAAATTTTTTTTACGAAAATGTGCAATAGCTATGCAGTTTTTAAAGCCTTTATGTACTCATACAATTATTGTAGAAAATGATAAAAAAAAAAAAAAATAAATAAAATTCATTCATTCGTGGTTGTAGTGAACGAAAACATAAGATGATAAAATTTAAAATACACTGAACGAAAAAAAGCCAATATTTTATGAACTGGTTGCGATAGAACTTTTTTCTATCTGTTTTTAGAACAGTCATAAGAGTAGCTATCAGCCGTTTTAGGGTTGTCCATTAGGGCGTTCGTTATCTAGGTTTTTTTCGAGAATCAAGTTCCTAAGTGGAAAAACTGTTTCTAAATAATAAAAAAAAATCCTCTAATTTTTTCAGATTTTTATTTTGACACTAGATGGCGCCCCAAGAGGGTTAAAGTTTTTAACATTTGAAATAGGTATGGTATAGGTATTTTTTAGATATAGACTCCAATCAAAATCTTTTGATGAGGTCCTTGTCTACGTTAAACAACGTTTTCAAAAAGGTATAGATCATTTTTCTAGGACCAGGGGTTTAGTCAGGACATGCATGGCTTTGTTGGATTTTATTTTATTTTTCATGCTACTCATATGCTTGTTTAAATAAAACATAAAACATACAAAAAAGCCATGCATGCCCTGACTAAAGCCCTGGTCCTAGAAAAATGATCTATACCTTTTTGAAAACGTTGTTTAACATAGACAAGGACCTCATCAACAAAATTTTGATTCATATACATACAGCTATGGACAAAGAAATAGCACACTTTAGATTTTTCTTACAAAAATTGGATTTATTTTGGACCTTTTAGCTTATATATTATAATTTTTATATCAGGGCACGCATTAGCTTATGGAGATTCATAAAATTAATAATTATAAATTATTTCATTTCAATTCAATTTTTAAAAATTATAATTTGTAGAGAATACTCTTTTTTCTTGTGGACAAAGAAATAGCACACATTCCGAAAATCATAAAAATAATCATTTCTAAAGCCCAGTACGCAGATCGCGCTAAACTAAATTTTATCTCGACAATTTTTATCTCTACACGTGTTAGCTAAAAGCCAAGATAAATTTAAATTTAAAAATAACGGCTGAATCACAGTTTCATTTACTTATACCAGCTTACATTCAATATTACATTAAATATTTTTTTTACCTGCAGAATACCTTTTTTACGTTCTCATTTTGTTTTATTCCTCTTCTTTTATATATTCCAAGGTTTTTTTTGCCTCTTATTCCTTGCAGCAACAACAACAACCACAAAAATGTCAAAATTTATCTGTGAAAAAATGCGCTGAGCATTATTTCGCGAGCTAAATTGAGTGGAGACTTTTTGCAAAAGTAGTAGATGAGAATTCGAATTTAGCGCGTGAACTGCGTACTACCTGGCTAAAAATCCTCGCTAAAATTTATCTTTGGAGGAAATTTGTATGAAAGATAAATTTTAGCGCGATCTGCGTACTAGGCTTAAGCAAAAAAATCTTACAATTTCCAATAAATTCTATACTACTTAGTTAGTAACTTGTTAGTAGACCACAGTTTTTCAAAGTTCCTTCGCACCTCTTTGGTAAACTTTCAACTAACGTCTGGTATCCACTTTGTGGAGTACGGTTACACGCTTCTTTGATTCTGGCCCAAAGATCGTTTGAATTTTCGAATTTTCTTTCCCCAAGCTTAACCTTGACATCAGTTTATAAATTTTCTATGGGGTTAAGATCGTGAATTTGAGATGGCTAGGTGCAAACATCGATTTTTTTCGTCCGAAAACCTATCTTGTACTATTTTTGATGCATGTTTGGGCCATTGTCATGTGAGTAATTGAAAAGAATATACGAAAAATACCTACGTCATAAAATCTTTTTGTGTCATTTTTTACCGGTTCCTTAGGTCAAAATATGAACTTCTGTGTATAACTAATCCCCCAAAAAATTAGCAAGTGAGTAGAATGAATTAATTCCCTAAGTCACTCAATTTTTGTGAGTAAAAAAAAACATGATCTTAAATTACTTTTTTGCATATTTCTTGCGACTTTATACATAATTGAATGAATGTTTTTTTGCATTTGTAGGGTGATATTTAGACCTTTCCAAAACCGTTATTAAAAATAAAATAAGTTTATTTTAAGCTGATCTATTACAAAAAAGGTGAAAAACACATTTTATTTTTTTTTTTCTAAAAAAACCATTTTTTAATACTGCATACTGCTTGTACGCATTATGTTTGTGTAAACACGAAAACAGCTAAAAAATACAAACCTGATAAAAAGATAATTTTCTTATTTTCAATTTTCTCAAAAACTAGAACGCATAGAAGCATCTGGTTTTCAGTATTTGATAAAAAATTGATTGATGCAGTTTATTTCATTGATTAATTTCATATTTAAAATGACAGTCTTGGCAAAAATAGTATTTAATGTGTTTTTTTAAAACTTTTTTCCCCAAATTTTGACTTTGAAGTTGATTATTTCGAGAAAAATTAATTGTAATAATTTGATTTAAAAACTTAAATTAAGTGTACAATTCTGGCTTTTCAGAAAGATATCAATTATAACTGTAAGTATCGCCGTTGATTTTTTTAGTATCTTACGTCATATTTTAGAAAATTGCCCCTCCCGCCTAAACGAGGGGAGATAGACCCACCTTCCCACTGTAAAAAATAATTGTATTGAACTCCTCTACAAAATACCGTTATCAATTCTTGTCGCCTAAGTTATAGTACTCGCGCTGAGCCTCATTATCGTTTTATGTAAAAATTTGAATCATCAAAATAAAAAATTGCAAAAAAACAGCTGAAAAGTGAAAAAATCATCACGAAACTAGTTTTATTAAAAAGATCATAATTTTTTACTCCAAAAACAGTTAAAAAAAAAAAAATTAAAAAATGGGTTTCTTAGAAAAAAAATATAAAATGTGTTTTTCACCTTTTTTGTAATAGATCAGCTTAAAATGGACTTATTTCATTTTTAATAACGGTTTTGAAAAGGTCTAATATCACCCTACAAATGCAAAAAAACATTCATTCAATTATGTATAAAGTCGCAAGAAATATGCAAAAAAGTAATTTAAGATCATGTTTTTTTTTACCCTCAAAAATTGAGTGACTTAGGGAATTAATTCATTCTACTCACTTGCTAATTTTTTTGGGGGATTATTTATATACAGAAGTTCATATTTTGAGCTAAGGAACCGGTAAAAAATGACACAAAAAGATTTTATGACATAGGTATTTTTCGCATATTATTTTCACATGGAATTACTCATGTATGAATATCCAATTAAGCGAGAAATATGGTTCTTTGGTATTCTAATGTAATATTAAGACAAAAGAATTTATCAATTCTGCCATCCACCTAACCAATAGGTCCTTACCATGCCAGGAAAATGCGTCCCCGAACCATCAAATCCTATCCTCCTAGTTTCATCGTCTTGAGATAATATTTTGGTTTGTCCTTTTAACATTTAAAATAATGGACAAATGTTTTGTCATCGGTTCCAATGCGGTTTACTTTATTTCATCACTTCAAAAGACTCTCATTCAAAACTGCATGTTTTTATTCAGATGTTTTTTTTGCTTATGTTAGGTGATCTTTCATGTGTCTTTTTATATCATTGGATTTTTCTTGCTTGCCTGTCTGTACAACTCAGAATCATTTAGTATCCTTCTTAAAAGTCTGCTTGACATTTTTTTCGTCGAATTCTATATTTACTTCGGGCAAAATCGTGCGAGATGACTTAAAAAGCCCACATTAGCGTTTCTTTGTGATCGCTCTATCCACTCGTATGGAAATTTTGCGGGGGAAAATTAAGAGTTTAAACTAATTGAGAAGGATTTTTCCCTTGACTATTAAGATCGAAAGTAATTCTCCCTTTTTTCGCAGTTTGATAATTTTGTCTGGCTTTTATTTTCAAAAATACTTTTAAATTAAATAGTGGCAATAAAATAAATGCATTTTCGTCTACAACTTTTGAACGCGAAATAAAAATTTAAGGGTTAAACAAATGTGTGCAATTTCTGTGTCCACTAGCGAAAGAGACAGGAAAAGCATTATATTGCTAGTGCAAATAAATATAGAAAATAAAGGTACTTTTAAGATATTTTTGCCTCCATCACTTTTTTTCGACAATATACCAAAAGAAAAAAATTTTATAAAAGCATTCCTAATATCTTAAATTCGATTCGAATGATTTTTCTCAATAGTGTGCTATTTCTCTGTCCATGGCTGTAGGTATAGGTCGGCCGCAACTCACGATAGAGAAAATGTGAAAAATTATTTTTCCGGGTTGAATCATGTTCACGAGAAACTTACAATCACAATAGTACTCCAGTCAAAGCGTCGGAAAAAAGGGCCTCACTTTGCGCACAGAGGCACTGTCAGTTTTTATGTCATGGATCGATATATTTATATTTAAAAGGCTTAAACCCAATTTCTCACCACCTGATCATTCTTTTTAGCGGATTTATTCACAAAAATGCATTTTTTGGGATATTTTACTTCTAAGCTAATATCTTTGCTCCAGATTGTCGTAGACCAAAAAATAAACATTTTCATGTATTTGAGTGAGTAAATACAAAATGGCAGCCATTTAAAGTCAAATTCTTGTTGTTAAAAAACACATTTTTGTCATTATTTCGAAAAAAGCTTATATCATGATTGACATTTTTCTAACTTATTTTGTAGTTTCAACAAAAATAATGTGCACCAAATTGATAGAAAATGTTGTAACGAACAATAAATAGCTTTATTGACGTGATAACGTCTTATAAATCGATGAACCTTGGCAGCCACCACAAAAAAGTGACGCCATTTTCTTACGTTACACACTCGCACTTTCGCAGTGCGGCAAAAAATTTCAATTCAAAATTAAAAATAAAATATTAGAAATACAAAAATCTTCTATAGCTTATTTGAAAGATAATAACCTAAATCTTAATCCAAATAAAGGATTTTAAAAAATTTTGTCATTTAATAGGGTAAACAGGGGTAAAACGGAAAGATGAAATTTGGGCTAAAATCTAAACGCGAAGTCGTAGAGAATTGATTTTTTTTTGCTATAGATAGATACGATTAATTTAAGAATAACTGCATTTAAGAAAAAATTCTAAAAAAATTTGAAACTAGGCTATAAAGTTTTGTTTGAACGTTGTACACGTGTTGATGATTTTGGGTAAAGGAAATTTTTTTTGACAATTCTAAAGATGCCAAGTAAAAGATGAGGAAAAAAATTAGGCATCTGATACTGATTTTTTTTTTAACACTCTGCGTTTCGAAATATGAATTTTAGAAAAACACCTTGTTTTTTAGGGGTATTTTTTAACACGACTACATGTGTGCGAAGTTTCAATCGTTTTCGTAAATACAATTTTGAGATAACGGTAAAATAAAATTTTAGAATTCAACTGGCTATAACTTTTGACCAAGGGCAGATTTTTTTTGATTTTAAAATTAATTGTTCAAACCGAACCTACACGCTCTAGACTATTTGCACATTCCACCTGACTCACCCTGGATGTACATATGTATATGTATATACATATCAAGTAGATTCTATTTACACATAAATATGTGCTTATGAAAGAAAATTACCATTTACGTACACTAAATAAATCTTTCAATATCAATAGGTACATTACCTACCTCACTAGAGAAAATAACTACAAATCAAGAATGATCACTACCACTTGTTTGAATTTCTTTTTTTCCCAGCGCCTCTTAAAAAAATATTTCAACCAAAATAAAATGAACGTGGGACTATATGAGATAATAATCATCCTATTCTCAATTCACTGTACCAACAAAAATTCTTTCCTATCTTTCTATTCCTTCTAACTAGTGCCGTGCAGTTGCATTTAAAAGACCTTAGGTTTTACAGGCATATAGTTAAATTATAAAAAAAAAAAAAAAAAAAAAAAAAAAAACTACAATTTTCAAGGACTATTGCCGTCGCAAAAGAAAAAAAAATCCTACCTACCTACATAATATGTGTGTACACCTAGAAGCAATGCGCCACTGCCTTGATTATTTAAAAAGAGAAACAAATATAGAAATCCATTCTCGTCTTGAAAAAAATACCCAAATATCTAAATACCCTTGAAAGTTTTATAAAAAAAAAAGTTCTAAACCCAAAATTAACTTATCAATGGGCTTCTGCTTACACATATACCTAGTAGGTATTACCTACCCACTTCAAGTCACTTGCAAAAGTATTTTTTCTTCCTTTTTTCATTATTCCTTAAAACTAGCCATCTCGTCGTCCGTGCGTCGGCGTCGCCCTGCTTGTGCGAAGCAATCCAGTTGTAAAAAAAAAATATCTATATTCGCATGACAAAACGATCCTTTTTGTTTTCATTTATTCCTATTCAACTATCATATCGGTCCTTCGCACTTAAGAAATGTATTTAAAATTATCTCTCTCTTTCCCACTCATTATAAGAACTTTTTGAACTTTTCGCTCAAACAAACACACTTTTAAATCACTTTATTTACTACTAACAATTCGCAACACTTTATTTCACTTTGTACTGTACTCTTTCACTTTCAAGATTAAACTGTATCCGGTCGGTGTCTACGCTGCCTTTTTATACCGGAATTTCGAGATTCGAGAATATCTTCGAAGGTTCTCGTCTTTGCTTCTCGAAACTTCCTTTCCAGGAGGGGCGCTTCATACTTCCAGTCTAGTGGGATATTTTGGGATGTGTTCAGAGGGTAGTTTCTTAATTACTAAAGGTCCGTTCACATTTCTACCTTTGCAGTAGTAGGTAGTGTGTTCAGGCTTTTATCTTAAAAGTAGTTCAGTAATTCATCGTTACATTGCCCCCCTCTTAGGATTGCTCGTCCCGAACAACTCCATTGCTTCTTTCACCATTATAACGATGTAAACGGTCACAATGAACTATCTTCAGTTTGCCTCTTACCCCTCTTTGTATACGGTAAACCACGTCGTTAACTCTGGTTATTACTGTGTAAGGGCCTTCCCAGTTTTGTTGTAGCTTCGGTGTTGCTGTCGCTCGTGCGTCATATCTTGTTTTCATCCTGTCACTAGACCCTTTTATATTTGTCCTTGTCCGTTGGTGAATGTCAGCCAGTGTTCCTTTCAGGTTATCTACGTACTCATCCATTTCATGTGGCTCGTTTGGAATACTTCCAAATGTTATCTCACTTGGCAAGCGTATTGTTGAGCCGAATAGGACTTCCGATGGTGTATGTCCAGTAGAACTATGTGTTGCACGTCCCAGTCTCGTTGATTATCATTGACTACTTTTGACAGGTGTTCCTTAAGTGTCCTGTTAAATCGCTCAACCATCCCATCAGATTGTGGATGAAGCGGTGTTGTTCGCGTCTTCTTGATGCCAAGGAGTGAGCAAACCTCTTGAAAGATCTTAGATTCGAAGTTCCTTCCTTGGTCGGAATGAAGTTCCATGGGTACTCCGAACCTGCTCACCCAATGAAAGACAATCTTATCCACAACTGTTTTGGTTTCCTGGTTTGGAATGGCAAATGCTTCAGGCCATTTGCTGAAGTAGTCCATCATTACAAGGATGTACCGATTTCCGTTGTTGGTTTCGGGAAAAGGACCTGCTATGTCTATTGCGATTCTCTCAAAAGGTGCACCCACATTGTACTGCTGGTCCTTTGCTAGCGGCACAAGTATCACATTTTCGGCACCACTTTTCAACGTCTTCTCTCATACGTAACCAGTAGAATTGCTGTCGTAGCTTTTCTAGGCGTCTTGTTGATGCCTAAATGGCCTCCAGAAGTTCCACCGTGCATCTCACGGAGAACAACATTTACCTTTGACTGAGGTACGACTAGCTGCATTACATAGGTTTTACCATCTGCGGATTCCCACTTACGCCTGAGTAGCCCTTCTTGCACATGAAGTGAGTCCCATTGTGCCCAATATGCTTTTAGAGTGGGGCTTCGGTCGGAGATGTCGGCCCATTCTGGTTTCTCTTGATGTTCCTTCTATGCAAGGATGGGTTCGATGTCCGAATCTTCCTGTTGGGACATTCTGAGTTCTTCATTACTCCAGCCGCAAATGGGATCAGCTCTCGTTCTTCTAACAGCGACAACTTCCTTTTCTTCTAGTCGTGTGCAATGCTTGCACGGGCGCCGAGATAATGCGTCTGCATTTGAATGCAGTTTTCCTCTTCGATTTTGAATCTGACATTGATACGTCTGAAGTATCTCGATCCATCTTGCTACTTGACCCTCTGGATTTTTGAAGTTCAAAAGCCAATTTAGTGCACCATGATCTGTGCGAAGAAGGAACTTCTGTCCATAGATGTACTTATGGAAGTGCTTTGTTGCCAATACTAGAGCTAGAAGTTCCCTTCTGGTCACGCAATAGTTTCTTTCTTGTTTCGAGAGTACCTTGCTGAAATAGGCAACGACCTTTTCTTCTCCGTCATGAACTTGCGATAAAACAGCACCAACTCCAACATTACTTGCATCTGCGTCAATGATGAATTGTTTGCCTGGAGTCGGATAGGCCAGCACAGGAGCTTCACATAACCGCAGCTTCAGTTTCTGAAAGCTTTTCTCACACTCACCTGACCATTTAAATGGTTTACTCTTCTCCGTAGGTTGGTGCAAGCTTTTGGCGATTCTCGCAAAATCCTTCACAAATCTTCGATAGTACGTTGCCAGGCCGAGGAAACTCCGAAGTTGATGCTTGTCCTGAGGGGTTGGCCAGTTCTTCACAGTGTCAACTTTTTCAGGATCAGTCTTCACTCTTTGGGATGAGATGATATGTCCCAAATATTTAACCACGGTCTTGAAAAGTGCACATTTCTTTGGATTCAACTTAAGATGTGCTTCTCGTAGCCTCTGGAATACAGCCTTTAGGTTTTCACAATGGTCATCAAATGTTTTTCCGTAAACGATAGACAAATAGACTAGGCAAGATTTCTAGGTTAATCCATTCAAAACGCACTCCATCAAGCGCTCGAAAGTAGCTGGGGCATTACATAGCCCAAACGGAATGACATTAAACTGCCACAGACCATTTCCTGTGGAGAAAGCCGTCTTTTCCCGATCTTCTGGATGGATTTCTACCTGCCAGTAGCCACTCTTCAAGTCCAAAGTCGAAAACCATTGTGCTCCTTCCATTGCATCTAGAGTATCGCTGATTCTTTGCAGTGGGTAGCTATCTTTCTTCGTCACATCATTCAGCCTGCGACAGTCGACACAAAATCGAGTGCTTCCATCTTTCTTTTTGACGAGAACTACAGGTGATGCCCAAGGGCTTTTGGAATTTTCGATCAGCCCATCTTTCTTCATTGTCGATATCATTTCTTCAACTTCACCTTGTTTGGCCAAGGGGAGACGTCTTGCTGGTTGACGAATCGGCCTAGCATCTCCTGTATCGATTCGATGCTGCACCAGTTGTGTTCGGCCGTACTGCCCGCTGGGTGAAGAGAAGATATCAGCATATTCGTGAAGAAGCCTTCCCGTAACATTAAGCTGATGTTGACTCAAGTTGTCTGATTTAAGAATTTGAGTCTTTAGTTTCTCCGTTGATCTTAGTTATTGCGGACACAGATTCGCATTGCCCAACAACTTCTCCTTTCTTAAGCTTGATTGGGTACGGTTTGATGTTAAGTATCCGTACAGGTACCATGTTGTTCTTTGGTGCCACAAGAGTCTTCCCGATGATGACGTTTTGGGAACTTTGCTCACCTTCTGGCTCAACCATGAGTTATCGATGGCTTCCAATATTCCCCTTTAGTTTCGTCCACACAAAACTTCTGAAGAAGGAGGCAGGCACATGTCTTCTTTGATGACAGTTCTAATTGTTGTTGAATTTTCGTTGCCATAGACCATTGGGATCTCCACATTTCTGTATTTCAGGACTTGATTACCTATATCCAAAATGGTTCCATGGTCCTTCATGAAGTCGATTCCAATGATGCACTCGTCACATATATCTGCCACCAAAAACACATGTGAAAACTCTAGTTCTGACATACGGATCGTAAGACGAACTTCACCGTACACCCTTACTGCTTCTCCTGTGGCGGTCTTCAGACGGAAGCTGTTGGTGTTACGTAGCCATGTCATCTTCACCAAGTCTCTTCGTACAATAGAGGCGGTGGCACCGGTGTCAATTGTAGCCACGTGTTGTTTGTTGTTTATGGTCGCCTCCACTGTCAGACTTTTGTTGTCTCGTTTAGTCTGTGAGACTTGAATTGTGGTTCTGGGGCCATCGATACCAGAAACCAGCTTCTGCCCCTCGAAGTTGGTTCTTACTCGTTTCCCGAAAGGGAGTCAAGCTGAGCATGAGTGTTAGTTGTATCGCTTACCTGTTGTTGGGCAATATTCCTGTTTCCACAGTGTTCTTTTTGGTGGCAATCTGCACTGCCGCTGGAAATGTCCTGTCTTGTTACAGTTCCAGCATCGAGCAGCTCCGTCTCGCTGGTTTCTTTGGAATGCGAATTTTAGACAAGAGCATTCCTCCACTGCAACTCCTCTTACCCGATGAACGCCTTGCGAAGCCTGTTCTGCTGCTTCCATAGTAAGTGCGAACGCTAATGCTTCAGGAAGGTAACGTTTTCCAGCTGTTCGTATCGCTCGCTGAAGATTTATGTCAGAAACAGCACGAACAAAGGCTTCTGTCGCAAACTGATTGATAATGTCGTCTCCTGCTGTGGGATATGCCAGATGAGCTAACCTTTCAATATCAGCTTGGAGTTGTTGCAGAGTTTCTCCTCTTTTTGGACTCTTGTATTGAGTTGGACGCGGAAGACCTCCTGCATATGGCCATCTCATAAGCGTTTTTCAATAACCTGGACAAGAGCGTTAAAGTTACCATTCTTTTCTGGTGGTAAAGTTTGTAACAACTCAGCAGCAGGACCTCTAAGAGCAAGAGTCAGTGCTATACATTTGTCTTCGTCATCCCAGCCATTTGTTGTGGCAGCTGCCTCAAACTGTTTCTTGTAGATCGACCAAGAACTTTGTCCATCAAAGGTTGGTGGATGCATTTCTTTCTTCTTCAAATACTCACCAGAACTTTCTCGCACCTTAATTTTTCGAACCTTGTCAAGTTCTTCGGTAAAACTTTGCATTTTAACTTCCATTCCTTTCAATTTGTCATCGAATTTTATTTCTAATTTCTCGAGTTTTTCTTCAACTTTCTCGAACTTTTCTTGAGATTGTTTTTCAACACCTTTGATGGAAGCATCAAGAGCAACGAACTTGTTCTCGATAGCATCAAGCTTACCTTCGATGAGGTTTTTCTGTTCATCTAGAAGGTTCTTTTGGGTTTCGAGAAGATTCTTCTGTTCATTCTTTTGCTCTGTGCGTTGTTGTTCCATTTGTTCTCTCTGTTCTTTGCGTTGTGTTTTAATTTGATCTTTCTGTTCTTCAAATTTTGCAAGGAGAACAGCCATCATGGATGACATATCGGAACTAGTACTTACTCGTTCTTCTATCATTTCAACTTCGAACTGAAATGTATCCAAATCTTCGTTTTTCTGGGTTAAATAATCCTGTAGACGAATAATGAGATCATTTTTCGATCCAGCAGTAGGAAGACCTCGCTTAGTTAATTCCGCCTTCAGCTCAGTCAAACTTAACTGATTTAGTGTGTTACCCATTTTAACTTTTCAAAATGCGAGCACTTTTACTTATTTAAAAATGTTTTTCACTTTGTTTATTGTTAAAACACACGCGCACTTTTTATTTTATTCGCGAAATTATCTGATTCGCATAAATAAATAAGTTTTATCCCACTTCTGACACCAATGTAATGTTTTATTCCGGGTTCACAATAAAACTTATTTAATTTCCACTTATATTTCCGTTCAAATCAGAACACACTTTATTTCTTTGCTTCTCGAAACTTCCTTTCCAGGAGGGGCGCTTCATACTTCCAGTCTAGTGGGATATTTTGGGATGTGTTCAGAGGGTAGTTTCTTAATTACTAAAGGTCCGTTCACATTCCTACCTTTGCAGTAGTAGGTAGTGTGTTCAGACTTTTATCTTAAAAGTAGTTCAGTAATTCATCGTTACAATATCTACTTTACCTGCGTTCTTTTGGGAACATTTATCTACTGCTAAGTACTTAAAACTACAAACTTTGAACTACTTTTGCTATATTGAAAAAGTAGTTCAAAGTTCAAAGCAGCTTTAAGTACTAAGCAGTAGATAAATATTCATAAAGGAACGCAACTTTTATAAGTCCTAAAGTTTGGGAATTGCAGCAGTGAATTAAAGTTTTGTTTTTTTTTTTTAAACAAAAAATTTCCGTGGGGGGTTTTAACCCCCAAACTTATGTTTCTGTTCACTGAAAATAGTAATTAAATTAAAAGGACCTTTTCGTTTACTTGTAGTGTAGTGTAGATAACGAATACTACATCAAATAGAAAAATATGTTTTCGTTAATGGTTTGTTTTTAATAAAATCTCTTGAATTGGAAATACACTCGCCCTTCCTGCTTCCTGGTTTTTATTGTACTTTTTTTTCTTTTTTTTTTGTACACTTGCATAAGTATTGGGGAGGTGTGAGGTGTCCTACATAAGCCTATTAAATCTGTAATATTTTTGCTTAAAGACTAAATATTAGAAGCACTCCTGCTGTTTCGGTAAGATGTTTTTAACTTCCACAACAGACACCTTCGTAAAACCGTTGTTATAACACAAAAACAAACACTTTTGTTGGTCCATAATTTTCTCGGTACAATGGTTTCATGGTCGTTTGTGGATTAACCTAGCTATTTGCTTTGAAGCGATGGTGTTAAGTTAGTTTAAGGAATAGGTTTGTATGTACGTGTGGTGTGAACAGGAATAAAATTAAACAAAATAAAATCCACAACACAAATCCTGTGAAACGATTTTTGACTAGGTTTACCTTGAGATTTAAGAAGAGTATGTTCTTTAGGTGCTTGAATTTGAGGTCAAGATGAAATTATAAAATCAGTGGTAAATTTAATGCACGAATTCGTTTTTAAAGGAGTGGAAAATTTGTTGAAATTTAGAGTTAGGTATATGTATTATATGTACCTATATTTTTGTGTAATTTGGGAATCCAGGTTTAAGAAGCTGCATAATAAACCAAAATCAAAGCAAATCACACGTAGGTACTACGCAATAGTTCATAATGTAGGTTCTTATTATTTATAGTAGGTTTTTATGTAGGTTCTTAATTATTTTTATAGGCTTTAAGATAATTATAAAAAAAAAACACAACATCAATAACTAATTTTATACTATACAGAATATGGCTTGGATATTTTTGTTCGGTGCTGCATCAAAATCATATACCAATGGGATATTAACTGACGTTGCACCGTTCAAAACCTTTTTCTTCAATTTTGTTTTTTTGTGAACAAATGTAGGTATAATTGTAATTCAAAAACTAGTTAATTTTTCACTAGGTTGAAGTAGTTGTTTTTTTGAAAATTATTAGACAACATTGGTACTTTGAAAATGGATTTAGGGGAAGTGGGGCCAAGACCGCCTATGGGGGCAGTAACGCTCCTGTACTAAGTTGTATGAAAAAAAAAGAAAATTGGCAACACTTGTAATATAAATAAAATGCACGACTGGTCCGATGAGATTGTTCTTAGGATTCAAGTTGCTGTAAAATTTAAGAGTATTTACCTTCATAGAACTTAAAAAAACAACATCTGAAATCAAATTTAAAAAAAAAACAATTTTTTGTAAAAAAAAATGTGGATTTCAGTCCCTTTTTCGAAAAAAATTAAAAGTATGATATTTGTCTAACTTTTTGTACTAATCCAGTAACTATAGTAGCACAAAAGTCTAAAATAGCTACACCAAAATATTTGGAGTATTTTTTGCACTTCCGTGATATACATTTTGAATATAAAAAATATACCATTTTCTCGTATATAATAAACTCCGCTGGTTAAAAAAACAAACCGATTTTCGGTACATAAATAGAGCTAGTGGTACAAAAAATTAACTGGTTTTTGGTGAAAAATTATTCCTTTGAAATTGAAAAATACACAATAAATCTATGGATAAAATATACCATTTAAATTATTCTGATTTATAATTTGAACCAAAGTTTTTTTATTTACCTTACGTAGTTTGATGAATTAAAATTTTCACTTTTTATTATGAAATAAATGAAAATTAATTATTCTCTATCACAATACAGCCATGAGATACTAATGATTAAATATGAATTTGAGTGCCTAATTTAAGAACGAAACAAATTCTAACTTCTGATTTAAGATACTACCCCGTCTAAAATTCGAGCGCCTCAAAAATTTTAATGAATTAATGATTTTTTTTTTTCGATTTTAAAAATCAGTTTTTCAAAAATAATAATTTTTTTTGTTGTTTTTACATTTTTTAGAAGCGTTCTCTTATTATAATATAAACGAATCGAAAAAAAAAACTAAGAATGCGGGATAATTATGTCAATATAGTACTATTATAGTTAAATAACACTGGTCGGCAAAAAACTAAAAAAAGTCGGGAGCAAGAACTTTATAATGTGATTTTGATTGACTTTAGTGTGCTGAATTCAAAACTGTTTACAGATTTTTTCTATCACGTCTAGTTTTTGAGCTATACTCATCACTATTTTCGCTATAAAGCTTCAAAAACTAATTTTTAATTGAGTTTTTTTTTATGTTTAGTCAAAAATATATATTTTCCGTAATATGTTGCTCTTTATAAGTCCAAATCAGAAGACGCAAGATGGAATTTGATTCAAAAAACAATTCATTCTTTGAAAAAAATAATCAAGATTTTGAGATATATATCATAAATTTCTTTTTTTCATATCTTTGAGAAAAAAAATAATTTTGAAAAAATATAAATTCCTTTAGGACGTGTTGATATGGCGTTTTGAGATTGCATAAGTAGTTTTACAAAAAAACATTTAACGGTGATGTAATTCGATGTCAAATGTACCCAAAAACACGCGTTTTTGACCTATTAATATTCAATTATTTCAAAAACGTGACGTGCCAGTGAAATTTTGACTTCAGATTCGGACACAAAATTCCTCTCGAAAAATAGGGTTTGGTTCTTGCTCTATATCCGTTGCCGACCAGTGTAATTAGTCGCTGTCTTCATTATTTAAATGGCGGCCATGGAAAAATATGACGTCTCCCACTTATGCAGTCTGGTGAATTTTATGTCCACAGGGTGTACACCAAAGAGAGTGTACAAAATATACCGTTTCGGTTCATTTGAGAATCGAATAATTTTATGCACCATTAATGGTGTATTCTAAAGGTTTGGTGATGAATGACCAAAACCCATAATCCCAAAGAGAAAATCCCCAAAGCCAAAATCCCCAAGACAAACCTGGGTATAGACAAAATCTCCAGGAAAAAATCTCAAAAAAAAAAATCTCCGAGCGAAAATCCCAAAATTTCAGATGCGCAAGTTGTGTACATACACAACTTGCGCATCTTCATTTTGGAAAAACCTTTTTTTACTCATATTTAATTGTATGCTGTGATAACTTGCCTCAAAAGACTATGCTTAGTTCAACTCGCTGTATCCTTCCAGTATATTAGAATCATTGTTAAGGCACACGAATGGTAGGTCAAACAAGGAAGGTTCAAGTCACGGTTGTTTACACAATTTATTTTTTCTATTCCGTTTTAAAAGAAGAACCTTTATGATTTTATAAAGAAATAATTAATTTTTATGATTTTAAAATTGTCGTGTTTAGTTCTGATTTTACTTTGACGTAGGCCCAATTTATTAACTCTCCATTAAACTTAAATCTCCATTAAAAATGGGAATTTTAAATTTAAAAACAAAATTCGTTTAATTCAGTCTCTTTTAAGGATTTTTTTGAAGTTTCACATCATTAATTAATTGAGCATTAAATTTTAAAGCCCTTTTAGTTAAAACGCCAAATTCGACCTTTTAAGAGGGATTTTTAGAGCAAATTGAGGTTTTAAACAGGATTTCTATTTATTCACTCTCCATTAGCGTCAAATGTCATTTCATTTATTATTTTATTAAAAAAATTTTCAGTGTCAATTGACAATTAAAAATAAATAAAACGGATAAATATGGACAAATAGAATGGTGAAAATATGTTCAACCAATATCATAAGACCAACGTTTGGTAATTGTAATTGGTAATAGTACCTACCTCTAATTATATTCGAACGGATGTTGAGCAAAAAATATAGGAAAGTTTTTAATTAATTCTAAAACTTTACTTTCAATTCCATTCGTGATATTGACTATTGCATTTGATTTTCGCTAGGCTTTTTCGGATATAAATGGTTTACGGATCATAGTTTTGATGCACGTTGATTAATCCTTATGAGTTTAGGTTTGCCGCGACTTCAATAAACACAATAGTTACAACATTCCTAAGCGCGTTGCTTTATTTTCAGAGATCATGTTACGGTTATTACAATAGATACTAAAATGCATTAAATGAAAATATCCATCTTAAAACCAAGAAAACAAAAAATTAGTCTAATTTATATGACAAATACTAGATTTTGACAGATTTATTTTTCAAAATAAATTAAAAATCCTTGGGATTTTTTTAATAGAGTTTTAAATTTAAAGTTTCCATTAACAACAACGAATTTAACTAAAGAAGAGTGAATAAAATGAATATTTAATGGAATGTACTTAATGGCGTTATTAGTTTAACGACGCCGTTAACTAAAGCGATAAAATTCAATATTTAATGGAGACTCAATAAATTGGCCCTTACAGTGTTTTTATTATCATTTTATTACGTTTTTGTTTTTGCTAATTGGAGATTTTTGGGGATTTGGAGAAAATGGGAGAAAAAATTATTTATTGGAGATTTTGTCCATTGGATGCCTTTCCCCATGGAGATTTTGTCCATGGGGTCAAAAATTTTCTGGAGATTTTATCCGATTGAGATTTTATTTTTTGGAGATAGTGTAGGTTTCCCTATTCGGTTTCGTGATGAATGACCAAAACCCATAATCCCAAAGAGAAAATCCCCAAAGCCAAAATCCCCAAGACAAACCTGGGTAAAGACAAAATCTCCAAGAAAAAATCTCAAAAAAAAAAATCTCCGAGCGAAAATCCCAAAATTTCAGATGCGCAAGTGTGTACATACACAACTTGCGCATCTTCATTTTGGAAAAACCTTTTTTTACTCATATTTAATTGTATGCTGTGATAACTTGCCTCAAAAGACTATGCTTAGTTCAACTCGCTGTATCCTTCCAGTAAATTAGAATCATTGTTAAGGCACACGAATGGTAGGTCAAACAAGGAAGGTTCAAGTCACGGTTGTTTACACAATTTATTTTTTCTATTCCGTTTTAAAAGAAGAACCTTTTTGATTTTATAAAGAAATTAATCTTTATGATTTTAAAATTGTCGTGTTTAGTTCTTATTTGACTTTGACTTACAGTGTTTTTATTATCATTTTATTACGTTTTTGTTTTTGCTAATTGGAGATTTTTGGGGATATGGAGAAAATGGGAGAAAAAATTATTTATTGGAGATTTTGTCCATTGGATGCCTTTCCCCATGGAGATTTTGTCCATGGGGTCAAAAATTTTCTGGAGATTTTATCCGATTGAGATTTTATTTTTTGGAGATAGTGTAGGTTTCCCTATTCTAAAAATAAAAACAATTGAATATCGGCGTATTTTTTACATGGAATCTTAAAAGAAATGTTGAAATTTTGCACAGAAAAGATGATGGTATAATTTATAACTATACCATCTTTTTTGATAAATACCTAAAGGTATTATCATCTTTCAATTAAGCCATCGAAACCTAAAAAATTATTTAATGGAATATTTTTTACGAATATTCAAAGATAATGTTTCATGAGAGTTACGCTGGTACCGAAAGGGTTAAGCGATTTTCATAAGCCGGAAGTTTTAGATTCGGGTCCCAAGGGAGATGTCGAAGAGCAAATAGTACAAATCGTTTTTGAACACTTTCGATTTTATGTATAGCTACGTCCGTCGGTCGTAGCCAGGACACCATACACAGCTACAACATTCAACGATGGGACGGACGAGAGCACAATAAAGAACCTTTAGAATATGAGGATCATTGAATTCTTTTGAGAACCTCATTATAAAACCGAGGCTTGTGATGGACATTACTTTGCATTTTTTGTTTTTTAAGTTCCATTCCATTTTGTGTTGCACCATTCAAATATTCTGTCAATATCATGTTGTAGAAATAAATAGCCATTTGGGTAGGGGAAAAGAAAGAATATACCCGAGGTAGGCATGCCTGTCGTAAGAGGCGACTAAAATCCACCCTCCGTATACTGAGAATGACGTATACAAAATATGGAATGAATAAAACAGAAAGATATAATACCCCAGGTGGCAATTCAGATTTTCTGGAAAATCCACCCTCTTCGGAGGTCGGCTCTAAGGATTCTGGGGAGAGCCAATTATTCCAATTCGAACACTTGATAAATCCGTTTTCAAGAAAACCCATGATAACTCGATCACCACCACCAACATCGAGTGTATCCGGGCAAAAGAGTCCGCCCAAAACGACAGAGCGTGCAAAAGAAGACTCAGAGAAAGTAGAAAGTCTTGTAAAAGACTATCAAGAGTTGAAAGAAGAAATAAAATTTCTAAGAAATGAAAATGAGGCCTTAAAGAAAGCACAGCAAGAAATTGATATTCTTCGCAAAGAAAATGTTATGTTGAAAAAAACTAAAACAGAAATAGAATCAAAAGAAACTCCACAGCAAGTGGATATTGTTGAATATAAAACAGACGAAGAAGAACTAGAACGTGAAACGAAAAGATCCTCAAAAAGACGTACCAAAAAACGTAAAGCTTCGTCCCCACCAGAGGGTGCATCCTCTTCCGAAACGGAAGAAGCGAATGTAGAAGTAAATAAAGAAAACGATAAAAATAACAAAGAAAAACCTGTTAAAATAAGGCCACCGCCACCGATTAATGTTGTCGGGGTTGCGGAGTTCAATAAATTACAAACTATTTTAAAGGCGTTACCGCCGCCGAATTTTAAAGTTATCTCGCTTAATAACAACAAGTGGAAAGTTTGTGTAAAAGACTCCGATAACTATCGTCTCCTTTCGCGAAGACTAATCGAAGAACAAGTAGAGTGGTACACATACGAAAACAAATCGGAAAGACCTCTACGTGTCGTGGCGAGGGGCTTACACTCCTCATGCCAAAAAAATGATGTCATCAGTGATCTTAAAGAACAAAATTACAAGATTTTAAATGCTGAAAACATCGTCAAGAAGGAAAAACAACAAAAAGATAAAGAAACAGTCGTGGTACAACGTGGCCTCCCACTATTCATACTCACGTTTGATAAAACAGAAAAACTAGAGGAAATCTACAAAATTAAAACAATACTTCACCTCGTTGTAAAGATCGAACCTCTAAGAAACCGTACAAAGCAAGTACCTCAGTGTAAACGCTGTCAAGGCTTCAACCACACGCAAACCTATTGCAAAAAAGAACCTAGGTGTGTGAAATGCGCGGGAAAGCATTTAACTGCAGACTGTACCGGAAATAGCAAAACTCCAGCGAAGTGCATTAATTGCAATGGAAGTCACCCGGCAAGCTATAGAGGCTGTGAAGTAGCCAAAGAGCTACAAAAACGCCGAGAAAAAACTCACACACAAAGAAAACCATTGAAGCAAACAGAAAACCCAATTTCTAAGACACCTAAAAGGGCAAATACAGTAAGACCCAATACCGGCAAAGAAAATCAAACGCCATCAACATCAAAGACGTCTCCAGAAAAAAGTAGTGCAAACTCATACGCCAAAGCGGCAGCTACACCCGTAATAAATCATCCTGAACCTGACGCATTTTCTCAATGTTTGGCTTTAATCTTGTCAAAATTTGAGGATCAGGTCACACTTAATAATAAAATATGTGATAGGCTAGCTAAAATTGAAGAATTTATTCGACCCCAACGGTATACAAGAAAACATGATGGAAAACCTTAAAATTATTACGTGGAATGCCAATGGATTGTGGCAGAGACTTGGAGAACTAGAAATGGTTATAAGGGAACAAGATATTGACATTTGTTTGATATCAGAAACCCATGTTAAAAGAGAATCAAATTTCAATATAAACGGTTTTTTAGATTACCACGCAATTCATCCGTCGAACAAAGCAAGGGGCGGAGCATCATTATATATAAAAGAATGTATCAAACACTCGATTGGCTTAAAGCTTGAACTTGAATCGATGCAGCTTATAAGTGTGCAGGTTAAAACTAAACATGATGCATTGAATATATCATCAATATACTGCCCTCCGCGGTACAAAATCGATAGAAATGAATTTTCAAACTTACTAAAATCACTTAGACCAACGTTAATCATTGGTGGCGATTTTAACGCTAAACACACGTTTTGGGGCTCTAGATGCATATCTCAAAAGGGCCGAGCATTATACGAAGCCGGTATGGAGAATAATTGTGACTTTCATTCTACTGGAAAACCAACTTATTGGCCGGCAGATTCCTCCAAAATACCTGACCTGATTGATTTCTTTATAGTCAGGGGAATACCGTCAAATCGAATTAAAGTAACGGAATGCTTTGATCTTTTCTCTGACCACTCTCCCGTTATTCTCACAATGAGCGAAAGTCTTGTTAAAATTAAAATACCACCTAGGCTAACAAACGGTAAAACTAACTGGGAAGGCTTTAAGAAAGATATTGAGGATAATGTTGAATTAAGGGTATCACTACAAACACCTCTTGAGCTTGAAGCAGCGGTAGATAATTTTGTGAATATTATCCAAAAAGCCGCATGGAACAATACCCCTTGCCAAAGAGAAATTGCAGGGTACAAAGATGCTAAATATCCCCAAGAGATAAAAGACGTTCTTAAAGAAAAGCGAAAAGCGCGCAAAAAATGGCAACAAACTCGTGCTCCTCAACACAAATCTAATTTAAATCACTTAAGTAATTTACTTAAAAAGATGATATCAGATTTCAAGAACCGCGAAGCTAAAAATTACCTTGAAAATTTGACGGCAGGTAAAGAATCTAACTACTCTCTATGGAAAGCTATAAAAGCCACGAAAAAACCTAAGATTCCAGCACCTCCGATTATGAAAGACCAAAATGAATGGGCAAGAAGCGACAAAGAGAAAGCAAACGTTTTCGCTGATTACCTAGAGGAAACATTCAAACCATTCAATGGGCAAGCATTGAATGATAGTATAAATATGAATATAACGTCAAGTGAAAGCTTCATCACAAGAAATGTTACGCTTGCCGAATTAAACAAAGAAATTAAGAAGCTAAAGTCAAAAAAAGCTCCAGGATACGACTTAATTACTGCGGAAATTCTTAAAATGCTCCCACGGAAAGGTTTAATAAACCTCCTATACATAATGAATGCCACTCTTAGGTTAGAATATATTCCAAACCAATGGAAAGTCGCAGAAGTAATAATGGTCTTGAAACCTGGCAAACCATCACATGAAAAGAAATCATACTGACCCATTTCACTGCTTCCAGTAGTATCAAAGGTTTTTGAGAGAATATTTTTACAGCGCCTCCAGCCAATAATAGAAGAAAAAGGTCTTATACCTGAACACCAGTTCGGTTTTAGAAGCAAGCACTCGACGATTGATCAAGTACATAGAATCACCGATGTCATTGAGAAAGCTCTTGAAGAAAAGAAAATTTGTTCAGCGGTCTTTTTAGATGTGTCTCAAGGGTCTCAAATTCAAGTTAAGACAAGTCCTACCTGAAGGACTCTTTATCATTCTTAGAGAATATCTAGAGAACAGAATTTTTCGCGTTAGGCACGGAAATGATTACTCAGACTTTAGGGAAATAGTGGCTGGGGTACCACAAGGTAGTGTTTTAGGTCCCATTCTGTACCTTCTATTCACACGCGATATACCTCAAACAGAAAACACAATTGTAGCTACTTTTGCTGACGACACCGCAATACTTGCAGTAGGCAAAACAATTAACGAATCGACAAGTAAATTGCAAAATGCTCTTAACAATGTCAATGAATGGACACAAACATGGCGAATAGCGCTTAACGAATTTAAGTCAGTCCACGTGGACTTTACATATAAGAAAATAAATAGACTACCTGTTATTATTAATACTACTCAAGTCCCATTTGCAAATGAGGCAAAATATCTCGGGATGACTCTCGACGCGAAATTAAAATGGAAACCGCATGTTAAAAATAAATGTGATCAATTAAATATTAAGTTAAGAGAAATGTACTGGTTGCTCGGACAACATTCTAGACTTAGTATTGAAAACAAATTATTAGTTTACAAGCAAGTACTTAAGCCTGTCTGGACATATGGTATTCAACTCTGGGGTTGTACCCGCGATACAAATTTAAATAGATTACAAACCTTTGAAAATAAATTATTAAGATCAATTGTAAATGCGCCGTGGTATATAAGAAACGAAGATCTTCACAGGGATCTTGGAATCCCCACGGTTCGCGAAGAAACAAAAACGTTTGCCCAAAAACATCGAAAACGGTTAGTCGAACATACTAATAGAACAATACTAGAAATACTCGACGAGACAAACTTAGTACGACGTTTGCGAAGGACTAAACTTTCCGATTTCGTACAGTGAAATTTTTCAATTTAATTCCTTTATTTCAAAATATCGGCATTGATTAATATAAATTTAAATGTTTTAGAGATTTTATTTGTTTAACTTCCTTTAAAGTATTTTTTTGATAACAAAATTTAAACCATTACTTAAATGATTTAATTTAAAACGAATGTTATTTATTTATTTTTAAATATCATCAGTAGGAACTTTCATCGGAAAGTTACCTACAACACGTAACTTAACTTCGAGAAAGATAAATTGCTAGATAAGTTCCATCTGAACTTAGTTGCAATCGGGAGGAGGAGGTGGTTTTAGTGGTTAAGAGTCCCACATATCTATGAGCACGCGTTTTCCGGGCCTCATAGAATCTTTTGAAGATTTCAACACCTACCCACGGACAAAAAAAAAAAAAAAAAAAAAAAAAAAATTTGGGTTAGTATAACCATAAAAAAGTTTGAAGTCCTCAGCAAATTTGAGGATTTTACAATACGAAATAGCCTTAGAAATATCGTTGAGAAAAAAGGATAAATAAAAGTGGTCTAATATGGGTACCCTGTGGAACTCCGGATAAGACACCAATTTGCTTGGATATAGTTTTCTTAAAGATGACAAACTGTGTTCGTGCTTGTAAATAAGATTTAATCCAGTCAAGAATAGTATGGAGTGGCATACTCTATCAAAAGCCTTGCGTAGAAAACATCAGTTTGGAGACCACTTTGCAGATTGATGTTAGAATTGTTAGCTAACTGCAATTGGTTTGTTGAAAAGACTAACAGACTGACAGGGAGTCGTACGAAATCTTCGAAAAATAATATCCCCATGAGATAAAATCTACAAAAAAAAAAAAAATCCAATTTGCCAAAACCTCCAAGACAAAATCTGCATTGATAAAATCTCCAAAGAAACAATTTTTTTGCCAAAATCTCCTATAATTAGCTACAAATGAGCCACAAAATATGGACTTTTTGACTTTTGGGCTGCTTCGCTCAACGGCGTATACAAGGGGGGGGGGTCACGGGGTCATGACCCCGTGAACTCAAAACTTAAACAAGAAATTGTTATGTGATGCTAAATTCTTTTAAGTAAGATAATTTTCAAAATGTCGAAGCTTTAGAATATGAACACGAAAATGAAAAGTGAAAAAAAAAATTATAGGCCCCAAATTGAGCGGTATGTTGTTGAGCTTTGTATGGATTTAAAATCCGAACAATTATTATATTCAAAGCTTGAAATTCAATTGGGTAGGTACAAAAACATCATCTCCTAAGGGCAAAATGCTGCTTACCAGCAAATAAATGTACACATACACACTGTGTATTCTCATTCATTTGGTATCAAAAACATAAATTAAGAGCAACTCTTTTCTAAAGAATCAAACGGATGGATGCTCAAAAACTCACATTTTCTGGCAAGCTATCATTTAGCCATTTTATAATTGATTTCGACAAAAACTTCAAGTTATTGGAGTTTTCCCAAAAATGATCTTTTACTTACACAGATTTGTGCATGGACAGTTTGGATTTTATTTGATAACCTATATCAGGGATCTGGGCTACCATAAAAAGAAAATAGGCCTTAGCACAGATGACCTATGTAGAGGCTGCGGCAATGAGGACGAACAGGAAGACACCACTCACTTCCTCTGTCACTGTCCAGCTCTCTGCGGCACTAGAAAAACATTTTTAGGGAACTACTTCTTTAATGAATTAGAAGAACTATCAGAACTGTCAGGCAACAGCCTACTGAATTTTGTCAAGTCTACCAAATGGTTCGACAAACCATAGGATTCATAGGTTTACACTTTTTTAATGAGGTTTTAACACTTCAGGGCATCACAAGGGATCTACATTGATCTAAGTGTGACGGTAACAACATCAACTGTCAGCCCATTTTACCTAACCTAACCTAACCTATTCCTATATGATGAAGTGAATGAAATATATATTAAATAACCTTGCTGTTTGGAGGTCAATTTTGTTGATTACATTCGTCATCGGCGAAATTTTTAAGAAGAATATCATTTCCCAAATCTTCTTGCAATGTTCCAATTCAATACATTTGACTGATCAAATTTGGCGAATTCTGTTTGCTTACAGAATATAATAGTAATTTGTAATAGATTAGCTAACTCTCTTACATTTTTTGAAATTGATTTGTTAATCATCAATGGTAAACCGATTTTATAGATACGAATATGCTAATATTGATCTTGTCTAAAGGCAAACTAAATATTAAAGCAAGGTTAGGTCACTTAATCTAATATCTAAACAAAACTAAATCAGTTTTATATTGTAAACCGCTGATAAATACCTGAAAACTGACGAATTCGAAAATATCTACCCTTAAAACTAGCAGAATTTTGTTTAATATTTTCAGTTACGCCATAAATATTTTTTTCTTTACTATTTTGATAGAGGTACCTATTTTAATCAGAAATCATCCTTAACATGTGTCTGTGTTGGGTTTTACGCAAACAGCATTGAATTCTAGTTTCTTGTAAGAAAACTGTATCTCCCTCACTCTATTAAAGTACCTAATAAAATTCGCATACAATTTTAAAACAAAATTTAAATAAAATTGTAATTTCATTTGTCATTTGCAAATGCAATTATTTTACAAAACTTTGTGATTCGTTTGCCTGAGTTTAGGAAGAATTGGTCAATACTTAAGGTTTAACGCCAAACTAAAGCAAACGAATCACATGCCGTTATTGTTTAGTTATTCTTGGAATTTTTCGGAACTTTTCGATTCGAAATGCAAAACGAAAAAATTTTAGTGTTTGTAATTCAAAAAGCACATTTACAAATTTATGCATACTATCAAAACTTTTCAAAAAAAAAAAAAAAAAATTGTGGCATGACAATGTTTTTTTCTTAGTGTACGTTTTTTGTAGTTATTATTTGCTTACTACTACTAACACTGCACTAAGTGATGAGCCGCATAACACACTTTTGTGTTGGCAAATGGTCGCAAGACGGTGCTTGCAATAAGCGCTCTTCGGCGCGCGAATCAATAAATATTTTATTTCAATTCGAGATTATTAACCTGCTTGATATAACTAGCTAAGCATAGCCCAGAACTTCTCTCTTCTGTTTTTTTTATTTATTTTGAAGAGAAAAACGAAAAGTTTAAGGTTTGTTATCTGTCAGACGCCTATGTTAGCTATTCAGAGTGTTCAGTATCAACTAGAGATGTTGGAATCAAAAAGACTTAATGCATGTTAATTTGTCTTATTCGACCTTCCCTGTTCTTTAATCTGTTGTTACACACTTTACTGCCAAAAAAGCAATTTAAATTACGTTCAAAAACTAATTCTAATTTTATGCGAGATTTTGGTATGGCAAGAATTTAATTTTCTAGCGAGATTTTTTTCCTAAAAAGCGAGATTTTACTTTTAATACAGTCAAATAAGGAGAAAAAAGGGGTAAATCTCGGAATGAATGTTAATAGAATATCTTCCTTTTGCTATTCTATAACATATCTCAAAAGTCTAGAAAAATCTCATGTCCGCTTGTCACGATTTCAAGGTCAAATCGCGAAATGGAGATTTTCAAAATTAGTAAAAATAGGCTATGGTATTATATACACATATGATACATGATTTCAAGGTATTTTTTAATGCTGATTCCAAAAAATTTAAAATCGGAGTCTCTGGAAAAAAATGTACCTGTTTTTCATCTGTCAACTCATATTTTTATAACAGTTGCAAACTTACTGCCGAAAAACCCTTAAAAGTTATGGTAGATGAACCAAACTTTGCATGAAGATTTTAGAATCCATGCATTATTAAAAATCAAAACAATCCATTACAAAAAATATATATAGGTACCTACGAAATAATGGTATTTTTTGATGGAGGGGCAAATTTTAGGATATGCACTAAAGAAGATTCTTGTTCATCTTAGGAATAAGTGCTAATAGGCTAATTTTTTCATTTTAATCTTTGTTTGGATATTCTTTAACTACCCTCAAAAATCTAAAAAAATCTCATGTCCGCATGTCCTAATTTTCTTGGTTTGAAGATAAGGTGCAGATTTGAAAAAATTGAAAAACTACTCTTCAGATATTTGTGTCAGATCAACATGAATAAGGTACATTACTTTTCAGGGATGGTCATATTGATTTGTTTGTGGGTTTGATTGGAATCAACGTTAAAAAATACCTTGAAATGATATGGGTTATGTTGGTATACATATAAGAATCTAAAGTTTTCTTATTATTTTTTTTAAATCTGCACCTAACTTAGTTTACATTTCGCGATTTGACCTTGAAATCGCGACAAGCGGACATGAGATTTTTCTAGACTTTTGAGATATGTTATAGAATGGCAAAAGGAAGATATTGAGCAAAAAAAATTTCTATTAACATTCATTCCGAGGTTAAACCCTTATTTGACTGGATTATTTGCAGGATTTTGAAAATGCGAGATTTTATTATGTGAGATTTATAAAATGCGAAATTTAGTTTTGCTTGTTTTTTTTCAAAAATGCGAGATTTTGTTATAAAGATTTTAGATTGCGATTAATCGTACCGCTCCCTTCAAAAATTTAAATAAGTGTTTCCCCACAACTTACGTTTTCAGAGTCGGTGCACGGTGCCTCTCACAAATTCAAAACTACTGTACCCATCCTTTTGAACACTATTGCTCTACAATAAAAAGGAGCAGGAGATTTTTTAAAAATAATTTTTACTTTATCATAACCAATTAGCCGCTAAGATTCACGTTTTTTTTTCAAAATTCAGTGTTCCAAAAATGTGAAAAATTTAAATTTCAAGAAACCCTCCCAGCGTTACCTGGGGCCCTGGAAAAAACCATTATTTAAAGAATGTATTTTGGTTTCAGCAGATACAGAACTAACCATATTTCCAACCCCCCTTCCCTTAAAGTATTCCTATATTCATAAATCTGTTTACATTTCGAGTGCAACTTTCCAAATTCAAAGTAAAATTAGGTATTTAAACGGAAGTGAGACAAAACTAACTCTATAAAAAGGGTATGAAAAACCCTTCTATGTATAACATTGAAGTTAAATGGTACACAAGCAAGCCATTTCATTTTCAACACATTGTAACAAAAAGGGAAGAAAAACATCCGGATAAAGAAGGAAAACATAGCCGGAAGTTCAAGCACTCTCTATACAATTTATATAAATTGGCAGAGGGTCTTAGCATTAAATGAAAGTGTTAAGTAAATAAGAAAAGATATGCGGATTATCCTCTGGATGAAACGGTCTACACATTTCACAGCCAGTGGCATTATTTTAACCTTTGTGGCGGGCGAATGGTATCAGAAACTGTTTTTTTTTTTTCTTTTGGATTTCAAGACAATCCACAAACCAACAAATTTTTTATTTATTATGAGCTATTTGAACAATAAAAAAGCAATGTGGAATTAATGGCTTTTTGTCTTAGGGAATTCGTTTGTCTTTTGGGTTGGTTTGATTCATTCATTCAATAAATGATAAAATTCTCTTATTAGTTTATAAAAATTATTAATTTCAATAATAAAACTTTTGGAATTTTAGAAGGTAACATTTTAAAGGACTGATTAAGTTTATCTGAAATTTAATTTCGCCTTAAGAAAGGTATAATGTTGTTTCTTTAATAAATGTACCTTTTTTCATATTTGTATGGTTTATTTACAAATCTTCATTAACGTCGACCCCAAATCAGAGTTCTCCAGTCATACCGCCTCTAAGAAAACAAAAAAGCATTCTGAATAACAACCATTGGAAATAAATCAAACAATTTATTCCCAGAAACATCAGCATGGCCGTCCTTACGTTGTTTACCCGTGATTTTTTTTATTTTACATATCAAATAAAAAACTCACTAACTTCTATTGAAATTGTACGTACAGGGTTTTCCAATAAGAGGTGTTATTTTAAATAGCCCGCTATTTCGGTAGCTGTCACTTTTGAACCTGTCATTTTTTGACATTTGACAAGTAGAAACTACGCCATTTATAAAAATGGAACGATACACGAACAACGCATTGAAATAATTAAAATTCACTATAAAAATGTTGAAAATTTGGCAGAGACGGTTCGTAAAACTAAAACATTTTTGGGTCGTCGTGAAGCACCTTGTCTGACCGCAATACAGAAATTGGTGGACAAATTCGAGCTGTTGGGACAAGTTGTTGGGCTCGGAAAACCCAAGAGTTATTGTTGAAAAGCCTCTCCATCCTCAACGCGTGACTGTTTGGTGCGGTTTATGGTCCGGCGGCGTCATTGGACATTACTTTTTCAAAAATGAGGCTGGAGCAACAGTTACGGTCAATGGATTGCGCTATCGAGAGATGATTAATGATTTTTTATGGCCGGCATTGGATGGTATTGATCTGGACAACGTTTACTTTCAACAAGACGTAGCTACGTGCCACACAAGCAATGAAACCATCGATCTTTTACGGGAAAAGTTTCCGGACCGTGTTATCTCTCAAAGAGGTGATCACAATTGGCCACCGAGATCTAGTGATTTAACACCTTGCGACTTCTTCCTTTGGGGCCACGTGAAAGATAAGGTCTACGCCGACAGCCCAGCGTCGATTCAGTACCTCAAAGATGGAATATGTGAAAGGGATATGTTCCTGTAAGCGTGGTCGTGGCGGCCATTTGGCTGATGTTGTGTTCCATTATTAACGGCATACCTGCCTCTTTATAATGAAATAAACATCCGATCATTTATCTCAAATAATGCCATTTTTCTTTGAATATCAAAATAACACCTCTTATTGGAAAACCCTTTACTTACCTAGTGAGTTTTTTCTTTGGACCGACAATATGATTATTTTTTAAATTCTAGTTCATTGTTCGTAGTTTGTTCTTCATTATTCGATTAAAAAAATGTTCTGTTCTTTATTTGTTTATGAATACTTGTCTAAGGGGAATATTTTTAAGAAATTTGGCCACCTAGGTTTCTAAAGACAGTTAAACACCTGTCTTTAGAAACCATTTTCCATAAAATAATTTTTTTACATTTTGCATCGAAAAACGGATTTCCAATTTTTTTTTAAGGAAAATGTGCAATAGCTATGAAATTTTTAAAGTGTTTATGTACTCATCCAATTATTGTAGAAAATTATAAAAAAAGAAATAAATAAAATTCATTCATTCGTGGCTGTAGTGAACGAAAATAAAATATGATAAGATTTAAAATACACTGAACGATAAAAAGCTAATATTTACTGAACTGATTGCCATAGAACTTTTTCCTATATGTTTTTAGAACAGTCATAAGTGTAAGTATCAGCCGTTTTAGGGTTGCCTATTCTCTATCGGACACCCTGTATTATATTCAGACCTATTCTCAACAAAAATTACCAGGGAAATGGTTTCGGGAGAAGGGCCCCAATCGGAAAAATCCTTTTTTTGCTTTCCCCATATTCTTAACCATTGAATAAAGAAATTCAAGCTAAAAAAATAATTAAATTTCAAGAACTTTTCAGTTGGGAGTTTTTTTTTCAGAATAGGCCTGATTATGTCGATTACAACTCAACGTCAACTTTTTGAATCGTTATACCTAAGAAACGGTGGGTCTTAGGAAAAAAGTGTCATGACACTTTTTATATAATAATCAGGTCTTCAATTCTTGCATTGAAAATTTTTTGATAAGACTTACCGTTTTGCTGAAAATCGTGAAAAACCAGTTTCTGTGACCTTTGATCCCAAGTAAATTTTTTTCCAGGTCTCGGATCGATGAGGACTTTTTAGATATAATTTATGATGGTGTATCCAACAATCCTACCAATTTTCAGCTTGCTGGAAATTAGTGTAACCTCACCCCCTTTTTTTGGCTAATTTGACCGGACTATTATTTAGTTGACGTAGATGGGTTACACTTTAATCTATTATAAAATAACATTTGCACCGATATGTTTGGAATGATATTTCTATATTTATGACAGTTTAAACAGAAAGTGATCAAAACCAAACAACTGCGTTATTATTACTTTACTGCAAATTGAATTTTTTTTGTGTAAAATCATATAATTAAGCTCTCTGATATTTTAACTGATGATTTTAACGTAAATATTTTATTCACATAACAGTATTATAAGGGTCAAAATAATGGAGGTGGGAAATTTCGATGACCGAATTCTTAAAAAATCAACTTTGTTTTATGATACAAATTTCATGCTCAAAAGTTCGGTTTAGCCATAATTTGTCGGCTCATGATCGGGCAGAGCACAAAAGTGTATATTTTTGATTTAACCGCAAAACCCCAAAAATTAGTACTAGAAAAACGTTCCTCGAAATGGTGACGATCTCTTCAAAACGACTTTAGGGGTCTAGAAGAAGTATCAATGTGAATGATATATTATTATACTGAGATAGCAGGTTTTAAATAACTCAAATATAAACTTATTTCAAATATAACTTTATTTTTTGGGGCAGAGACCGATTTCTACAAAAAAATGTTTTTATGCACCTCCGAAACACTTAGACCATAAGTAATTTTTTCTTTTGTTTTTGTTGTAACTTTTTTGATTAAATTGTATATTACAGCCATACTTAGATAGGATACTGAGTAAAAATACCGAAAAATGCAAAATTATGAGCGTAAGACTACATTATTTATTCAGATTCTAAGAGCTTTCCCGGAAATGACGTTCCCGGACTTTTGACCTTAATTTATTTTTATTTTTTATGTAACAAAGTTAAACTAAATATTTTTGAGATTATATTGTAGTGGCCTTGATTTTTGATCATAATATCACCAACAAATTTAAATTTCAATCTTGCTATACCCCAAAACAAGCGTTCCTGGAATGATGGTTAATTGATGTAAGGTACTTAAAAATGAAACTAAAACTAGTTTCTAACATACGTTTTATATATTTATACATAAAAGAGGTATGGAATGATAAATCTATATAAAATTAACTTAAAACACTGCTTGCAGCACTCTTTTGTATGTTAGATGATTAAAATATTGATACATTAATAAATGTTGGTATTATGCGTCATTTTTCTTCGGACAACTTTTATCATTGTATAAAAAATAACAAAACTTAATTCTTTTGTAAGAGATGTACCAATAATAAAGAGTATTGTGTATATGTAGTGGAAAGAAAAGAAATACTGAAATTAATTATCTTTTAGTGATTTTAAGCCATTTGATTTTCAGTTTTTGAGTTATAGACATGGACATGTCCGGGTACGTTTTTTTTTGGTATACTAGATGCAATAAAAAAGAAATGGAAACTTTTCTTATCGAAACAAATATATTTTTAGATGCATGCCAACTATTTTAATTGGTAAATGAGAGAAAAGATTTAAATAAATTTTATTTTGATTAAAAAAAATGCATGGACATCAAATTTTCCACCTCCATGATTTTGACCCATAACGAGATTACTAAACTACTTTTGCGATGTTATTGGATTGTCAGTTGTAAATACCCTTTGGCCAACTTGTTTTCAGTCTGATTGAAATCAATGCTTACTAGACATGTTTTTGATAAGTTCGAAGAGGAAAATTTAAGGAAATGATCAAATTAGGCCTACATCTGCTTGAATTCATGATTTTATTTTCTGCTCTTATCAATTTGAAGTAAATAGAACAAGAATTTGAGTCGTACAATTAGTTATAGGTCGTATAATGGCTTTGACCATGAAAATATACAATCCAGTTTTCTGAATTCAGAATTGAATGAGATTTATTTTTCGTCAGATGTTAACTCTAAGGTTTCAATTTTTGATAGTTAGCGATTTTCAATTGAACGCTCTTTCAACGAATTCAATACAAATCGTATCTACTCGGGAGGAAGAGCATGAGTAGATGATAGTACTAGATAAACCAAAACATCTACTATTAGTAGACTACAACCTCCAATGGAACAGGGCTAATGTTGTTACCATAACAGGCTATGATGGCAGGCTTATGATACCTCTTCATTTAAATGGGTGTATCTAACACGACCCACCTGACACTGGTGACGTTCTCGGCACCTCAAATACTGTCTTCAGATCTAAAAATTAATTAATCATTACAAGATTTGATGAGACCGCAGCCAATACCTGGGACCTGGCTCCAACACTAACGGTATAGACCAGGCATGTCAAACTCAGTGGTTCCTAGGGGCCAAAACAGCGAGATCTAAATTTGTATGGGCCGCAAAAAAAGTAAAACTATAATATTTCCAAACAGATTTATAAAAATAAGAAGAATTATAACATTAATGATTTCTTCCTGATAACTAGAATCTCTTCTTTACTACCATTTTGTTTTTCACCAGACCAAGGTGTAAGTAAGGCTGGATTTTATTTCTCCTAATAATAAAAATATCTCCTCCAATCCGAAGGTTGTATGAAATTTGCAAACGATTTTAATTGCAATTTTAAATTGTCCCAAATCTGACTGAAAAAGACTTATAAACTTCGGTCATATCCACTTTATAGAAATTTGGAATTTACTTCGGAGTCACACTAAAAATTGCATGCCTCCATTTTCATATCATTCGACATTTATTCTAATTAACCTACCGTTGGGTTAAATCAGAACGTTCGCTTCCTAATTCACGATATCTTATAAATTTATAATTTTTTTTTCAGGTACATTCCATGCCTGGTACGCAGATCGAGAAAAATTTAGCATATTTCGAACTTTAATTGATCAAAACAAACTCTAATATAAATTTTAGCTCCCATACAAACTGTCGAAAAATTTTATCCGAGCTAAAATTTATCTGAGCATCTTATCGATAAATTTGTATGGGACCTAAAATTTAGCTCGAATCTGTGTGAGGGCCGCAAAGTTACTCGTTGTGGGCCGCATGCGGCCCGCGGGCTGCAAGTTTGACATGCATGGTATAGACCAAACATCAACAACAAAACTGGTGTGATCGCAACCAACACCTGGCTCCAACACTAACAGTGTAGAGACCACAAAATTTGCTGAGCTTAGCTACCTCAGTTACTCTATCATAAATGTGAAATAGAACCAAAAACGATTGTTCAATTTCCGAAAATTCCAGTGTTTCCTTCATGTCACAAGTCACAACTTAAAAGGACCATCATGTTTGTTTTCCACAGCATTCACTTAGGTATTCGTATTTCGTATCATAAGTTCAGTTCAAACAAAAAAAGTTGTACTTCATTCCACCATGATATACATATAAATACTTGAATTTAAGACTGGGTTCCCTTTTTCAGCGAAGTCAGATCTCATGTAAAAGCATTTGTGTGTATTAGTGAATGTGTTTTACTCTCTCGCCGGCCGCCATCGAATTCTCTGGTTTTTTCCTCTCAGGATGTTGGTTTTCATTCATTGTCTCTTTATGAGATCGCCATCGCACTGACGCGTGGGGGGTGACATGCAAATGGATGTAGGTATACATAGATCTTTATATGGATATGGTGTTTGTGGACGAAAACTGGTTTGAAATTCAATATTTTCATGAAAGATTTCTGGAGTGTATACCTATTTATTTTTGAAATGAAAAAGAAACTTGTTTTCATGTTGCTGTTTAGATGGCATTTGAGTTTTCTGTGTAGGTATCAGAAAATTTTTTGCATTATAATAATAATTATAGTGGTTCAGCGGAGAATCAGGTAGAGGATGTGTTATGTGGGTGCATTGATATGATATACTTGACAGTAATAATGATTTTTTTAGAGAAACCAATGCAATGAACTCAGTTCGTAACTGAATCGATTTTGTTTTTTATTTATTTATACCTTCATTATAAGAAACAAAAATAAGGCACCATTTATAACTTATAAGTTACTTTGTTTTAAACTTTGAAATTAATTTTTACTCTCTGCAGCATCCTCATAATTTCATGAATGATTTCTGCCTGCCTGAGTGAGTGAGAAAATAGGAAACAAAAAAAAGTATTATGTAAACATGAAAATGAGAGCGCAAGAGCAAGTTTTTTTCAATAAATAGAAAAGAACAGAAGGAAAGAGTTCATCAGCGCCAGCTTACGCTGTGGCATTCTTTTGAACTAGGTTTGTATGTGTGCGTGATTAATCGAATTTTCAAAGTAAAAAAAGCTAAAATAGACACTTTTTCAACAATTTATATTGAAAATACTGTGAGCAAAAATATATATTTTTTTTTTGAAACTGCTTTGAAATATAATGAAAAAAAAAAATAATAAAAATAAATTGTGGATGCTTTGACTGCCCCTTCTTAAAAAAAAAGTATGCAAATATTGGTTTCTTAAGATCAAATTTGTAGTGTGTAAATAAAAAAAATATTTTTTTTTGGCAAACTGGCTGCATGAAAAACTTTATTAACTTCTCATTAAAAAATACAAAAATATTTTAAAAAATAATCACGCTTTGCCCCACGACTAAAATGCTAAAAAAGTGCATTTCTAAAATTTAAATGATGCAAATGTGCATAGGTACGTTTATTGCCTTTTCAAAAAAGTACGTTCCATAAGATTATCTTATAAACTGCAAAAGTTATACAACAATTAGTCAACCATCTTCCATTAAAATGCTATGGAAACCCCCCCTTAATATTTAATTTTTCAAAAACTATTCGGCCATTCTGTAATTATACTTGATTTGACCCTCAATTAATTTTTAAGTGCTACAATTTTTCTTAAACAAATATGTTCATCAAAATTTTGGATGTAGATACTTAAACGCATTAAAATTAAAATTTTATTTTGTCTTCGTTTAACAAAATGTGCATATAGGTAAATATCACTTGATATCATCATTTTTTTAAACGTTCAAGTGAACCAATAATAGATTTTCTTACTGCGAAAATCACTCATACCTTTCAATATGTATACATCCATGGTTATTGCTATCAAGACTCTCAATTTCAAATTATAAATTATTTTAGGGAACTCAGACTGTCTTGGTTTTAGTTCCATGAGATTCAGCATCGAAAAATACCCTAAGATGATGTGCCATAAATAGGAACAAATTTCATATTTGTTGTTAACGATTGATGCCCTTTCAAAACCCCCCCCCCCCCCCCTGGCTACGTGCCTGTATGTATAACAAAATTTCCGTTTCGCAGAGGTACAATATGTGATATAAAATTTTTATCATGAAAATATAATATATTTTCTTGATTTTTGTAAATATATATTTGCAAACTAGTTAAAATTTATTTTAATACAGATAAACTATTCTAATCAAATCTTAAGAACATAAGGGTCACGAAAATCGAGAACAAATCTCTTAATGAACGCTAGAATTCTATATTAGCTTTTTACTTGCTCTGTAGGGCAAGTATTGGTTTCGTGTGGAAAAAAAAATTTGAGGTTTTAATCAAAACCAACATTACGATGATGGAGAAGATCAAAAATGTGGTTTTCGTCATGCCGTCCGTGTCGGTCTGTGCGTCTGTGCGTCCATCTGTACATCGAGCTAGGGCCTAAACGGATGGATGGATTTGCTTGAAACTTGGTACAGATGCTTTTTAGGTTATTCCCTAGGACCGTTTTTTTTATTTTTTTAATATCTCCTTTTTAACGCATATCTCCCATATAACGTTTTCGAGGTATTGCAACTTTCTCGAAAACGGCTCTAACGATTTTGATTAAATTTGGTATACGTAATAGACTTATTGATTCTAACAAAACTGCGTTTTTAGTTTTTCTCAAAAAATGCGGAGAACGGAAATATGGCGTTGCCGTTTTTCAAAAATTGACATGTTTTTTAAGTTCATATATTTCATCAAAGCATAAGTCAATTTTATTAAAAATTTACACACATCATTTTGAAGTATAAAATGTAAAAAAAAATATTTTGAAAAACATTTTCGAAGAAAAAATTTTTTATTTAATTTTTAAACTTTCGATTTTTTTTTTTTGATTTTTTTTTCTCGACACTAAATAAAATCTTAAATTTCCAATAGACATTTAAGATAAAGATACTGTGAACTACAAGAGCAAGTACGTGCGACCCATTCGTGCATTTTATTTAATTATATGTTTAAAATGATCGTTAAAAGTTAACTTAGGATCAAGAATAACTCCTGAGTCAGAAAACATGGAGACTTTATTTAAGTGACATGAATCAAACGAATAATTATAGCTATACAAACTCATAGTTTTATACTTGTCAATAGTAAGAACAAGACGATTTTAATTGCACCAATCCCTTAATGAAATAAAAGTCTTCTTGTGAAAGTTTTACATTTAATACTTTTGAAAAACTTAAAGTCATCAGGAGAATAAGGACGGACGAATTTTTTATGATCGAAACTAAGTTAAGATGCGTACGATCGATGTCCCCAATTTGTATTTTTACATGAGTATCTACATATGGCTTTTCCATTCAACGTTCCCTTAAACATGATACAAAATTAATAAAAAAAATATTTATACGTACATACTTACTATATAGGTACCAAACCAATTCAATACATATACATACATTCAAATATGAAACCCATTAAAGTACCCATAAGCAATCCCGTTTGTGAAATTTCATTTATAATTCGAAAACAATACACTTAACAGTTCTTAAAATTCAACTGTGGACACAAAATTTTAAAATATGTAATTACTTATTTTAATTAAAACATCCTCACTTTGCGCTGAAAATAAATTAAAAAAAATTTTTTTCTTTTATCATTTTAGGTACGTACTGAGCAGGCACACATTTATGTATGTAGGTAAATATGTAAGTATACATACATATAATATTTACTTCCAATCCAAATCCATATCGAAATTTAAAACAAAGGAAAATGATATCAGTTTCATTTCTTGTATAAGAGTCCTCTCACTTCAATAATGGCAGGTACCTACGTAATAAATAATTTATTAAATGGAGCCAGTAACAATGCAAATTTAATTTGATTCCTGTCAACTGGAAATTAATCTTACAAAGTTTATGCTTTCATTAATTTCGTTTTATTGTTTTGGGACGAAGTAATTTTAGAGTGACATATAAGTATAAGTATCTAATGTACCTATGTACTACATTCATTAACAGTCAAGAAACAAAGACAATTTAGGGAGTAGATAAAGCTTTAATGTCACGAAGTTTTATAATACTAGAAACTATGACAGTTCAGTTATCCTGAGCGTTGTCAGCTTCTTTAACCAAAATTATGCCTATCTTGAAAATAAAATATGATGCCTTTTTGCAACAAAATCATTCCTCATTAGGGGTTTTTCTTTTTTAGTTCTGAACAGAGTCTGAATTGTCAAAAAAAAATTGTATTTTTTCTTTTTTGTTAAGAGCGTTCAGAGCTTCAAAATGTGTGTATATTTTTTGTTCAGAAAACTTTCAGAGCTCGAAAAAAAGACCGAACATTCGAGTAAAACCTGAACGCATTACGTTTACATCAATGAAAAAAACACAAAAATATATGTACAATCAAAATTAAATGGCTGCTGAAGCCGTCGGCTTGGTGCAATTGTAAAGTTTTAATAATTAATTACTTCAGACTACGTTATTTTTAATTATTAAGGCCCCAGCCCATAGAATCCGTTGCGTCCGTTCCGTCGAAGTTTTTGACTGACAGCTCGATAAAATACACACGTTCTTATGGGAAGCGACCCATAAGCGACGGATCGGACGGAGACGGACGGTTTCGACGGAAGAAGTTGCCCAACTTTCTACTTTTTCATCCGTCGTATGGTTTGACATTGGTTGCCATTAATAGATCTGTTCATTTTTCTGTTTGAGAGTGCACACCGGGGAATTTCAGAACTAAATGAACTGCGTTCTTTTCTTCTCCGATTTTATGAGTTGTGAAATTTCAGTATTCATTAGTGAATTAATTGTAATAAAAGTAACATTTAATGATGTATCTTATAAATTATATCAATTAAATACTCAAATTCTGTTGTAGAGTTCAATTTTACTATGCCAAAGTCATATCTACAAATGATAATCTGTTATTAAAAATTGTTTTTAACTGAAGAGCAAGTACCTACATGAAATCTAGTCGCGCATTGTATTTAATTAAAAAAAAGAACAACAATAATAGTTAAAAATTTCTTTCATCAGAACTTCCTTAGTGCACATTCAGCGATAAAATATCGAACACACCTCGGAATTTGAAGTGAGCTGTCAAAAAGCAATCCGTCGTACGACGTATTCTATGGGTCACCCCTTTCTGTCCCAAACTTCAACTTCAACGGATGGATTGCCGGAACGGACGCAACGGATTCTATGGGCTGGGGCCTTTAGAACATAATTTTTATTCCTCTGTTGGGTTTGAAAACTATGAATTGACCAAATGTCATTTCGAGCTTGTTCAGACGACGAAAAGAAAGACAAGCTCGAAAAGAAAGACCGAACATTCTGAGTAAGACCTGAACGCTTTACGTTTACGTCAATGAAAAAAACACAAGAAATATATGCATAATCAAAATTAAAATGGCTGCTGAAGCCGTCGGCTCGTTGCAGTTGTTAAGTTTTAATAATAAATTACTTCAAACCATGTTATTTTTAATTATTAGAACATAGTTTTTAATCCTTTTTTGGGTTTGAAAACTATGAATTGACCAAATGTCATTTCGTGACAGTTTGTTCTCAAATCTGTTTCAATATTAATTCGGAGCGCTCAGAACACGTTCAGTTCAGAGAATGTTCAGAGCGTGTCCAGAATGTTCAGACTCTGTTCAGAGCTTTCTTCTGAGCTAAAAAAGAAAAACCCCTATTAAGAATTTCTTACGCCCATATTATTGAAAAAAAACACAATTGTAATTTTGGCCCTGAGACCAAAACGATGAACATACATATGTCATTGGAAATATATTTTTGCGTATGGTGCCAAGACTCATTGTGAATATGAACAAAATAGAGTTGCTACACGGAGAAAAAAGTGTCAGCTTAAAATAAGATGATGCGCACATTAAATTTCACCACCTTAAAATAAGGTGATATGCGCTTAAAATAAGGTGATTCCCCTTAAACTCAGTTAAATTTAATGCGAACTTCATCTTATTTTAATGTGAATGTTCATCTTAAAAAAAACCGACCAAAAATAAAAAATTTAATATTATATGTACACTTATGCTTTACCTACTTGCAGTTTTTCATACTCATTTCCAACAGTGAGATAGCACAGTGGTAAGGCACTGGCAGGGGCGTACACAGGTTTTCTTCTTGGGGGGGGTCATGCCAAAATTTTTTTTACAAAAGTTTTGGTAGTAGGCATAAACTTGAAAATGTGCTATAAATTAAAAATATTAAAATTTGTTTGTTTTGCATTTCGAATCGAACAGTTCCGAAGAGTTCTAAGAATAACCAAACAAAAACGTTGTGTGATTCGTTTGCTTTTATTTGTTTAGCCTTAAATCTTCACCAATTAAGACCATCCAGTCCTTAAAATACAGTGTAATGTACAAGTACTTCGATTGAATAATTTGCCTTTAAACAACTCTGCATTGTTTTACGATAGTCCAGAATTATTTTACAAGTTTAAATAAAATCTTTTTAGTTTAATAACACTGATAACTTTCGAATTAATTGTCTTCCTAACCTCAGGCAAACGAATCGCAAGGTTTTGCAAAAAAAAAAATTGCATTTGAAAATACATTTTTTTTTTTAATTTTGTTTTTTTTTTTTTTTCTTTTAAGACGATACAGGATTCAAGTACCTCTGTCAAAATAGTAAGGACAAAAAAATATTTTTGGCGTAACAGAAAATATTAAACAAAATTATGCTATACTCTGTCCGATAAAAACTGGCAGTACAGGGAAGGTAGGGCATTTGCATCTCACTCTGCTTCACGCCTTCTGGATATGTCTATCACACAAAAAAGCTCACTTAGCGATGCCGTATTATCAAAAAAAATGTTTCGAAAAGGTACCAGCGTTACCATTTTGTCAGTAAAATTTCACAAAAACGAAAAAAAAAATAAATTTTTCGTTTAACACCAAAATAACAAATAAAAAATTCACTCATTTAAGACGCAGGCCGACCCCACGCATGGGTACAAAATTTTGCCTGTTGAAATCTTAAAATGCATGTTAAAATGTTGACATTAACTGTTTTCCTACATACACAAAATAAAAATCAAATAGCCACCAACACCACGACAACACATATGCTTTTTTTCGTTCAAAAAGCTTGAAAAAAGCATTAATCCTGAAAGCTCTTTCAGAAAAATAATAGAAAAAGGAGTAGTTTATGAAGGAAGTTTACCAATGGTAACTCTTATGTATTGTGAATACTTTTAATAAACAGCTTTTATGATTGAGTTTCATTCTGCCACAGATCGTGAGGCAGATCGGTCATAGGAGGGTGTACTTCGCTTAATAAAGAAATAACAACAACAATGCCATGGCACGTCTGTGGTGTTCTTGTGTGTTTCAGGGGCATATTTTTCGTAAATTGCTTTTTAGCAATCGTTAGATCACATTGTTTTTGAAAAAGCTCTCCCATAAGGCCTGTACTGCCAATATTTATCGGACAGAGTATAGTTTAGATATTTTTTCGAAATTTCAAACGGCATTACTAATTAAAGAAATGCTTTAGATCACTTACGAAGGATTTCATAATATTCGGCTCTGATTTAACCAGCTTTCAGGTGTTTATCAGCGGTTTAAAATATAAAACATATTCAGTTATATTTATTAGTTTTTCTTAAATCGATTTTCGAGATTATTTTAAGTGACCTAAGCTTGCTTAAATATTTAATTTGCCTTTAGAACAGGTTGCCTATATTCTTATCAATTCTCGGTTTAGTCAAAATTAAAAAAATTATTTGGATTTTAAATCCATACAAAGCTCTACAGCACAGCTTAACTTGTAGCCTATCAATGCCTTATATTATCGAACGAATCAAAATAATCCTAATCCAGCATAGCGTTCGCTAAAAATATGACCACATCCCCAGATATTGCAAAAATATTCGGTTGAATACCAACAAATTTTTTGACTTTTCATTTTCGTTCTTGTTCTAAAACTTCGACATTTTGAAAATCATCGTACTCAAAAGAATCTTGTTTAAGTTTTGAGTTCTTGGGGGGGGGGGGGTCATGACCCCGTGACCCCCCCCCCCCTGTATACGCCGTTGGGCACTGGCCTAGTAACCCAATAACAGTTGTGGGTTCGTCTCCGGTGGCTGCCAGATATTTTTTTTTATTTGCGTATTCAAGAAATTAATGTGTCTTCACCTTAATTTAAGGTGATGTCACCTTAATTTAAGGTGAAAGTCATCTTAGCAAAAAACCATACAGAAATCCGCTTAAATTAAGGTGCGATCCGCTTAATTCTATGTGTTCTGTTTTCTCCGTGTATCTTTAAAGTGGGAACTTCTATATACGTAAACTGACCTTACAGACAACTACTTTCTTAATTATTTTATTGTAACGATGAATTAACTACTGTGAAGATAAACATCTGAATGCACCTTTAATAATAAGTGTGAACATGCCTTTAAATTTCTGAACGCACCCCTGGACATCCAAAATATCCCACTGGAAGTATGAAGCTCCCCTCCTGGAGAGGAAGTTTCGAGAACATTCTCGAATTTCGAAATTCAGGTATAAATGGGCAGCTAGGACACCGACCGGATACAGTTTAATTTTGAAAGTGACAGATTACAGAACAAGGTGAAATAAAGTTTTAGAAATTGTAGTAAACAAATTGATTTTAATAGTGTGTTTATTTGAGCGAATAATAAAAGTAAATTAAATTGACATAAAGTGTGTGTTTATTTGAACGGAAAGTAAAGGTGGAAATTAAATAAACGAAATAAGTTTTTAACCCTTAAACCCTACCCATCTCTGGAGAGACACTATTACTACCCTGGGGTTCAGGAGACCCCAAAAGGTTTTTGATCAAATTTATTAAAAAAATCAATTTAATAAAAATTTGTATTTATTAATAAAATAGTTTAATATGTTCTAAAATATAAAATGTTCTAAAAACTTGTGTTCAGGCACATTTGACACACTGAGTGGCTATGTTCCGAACAGAGTGCATTTCTGCAACTGTTGCACCTTATTATCGTCTTGAGGTCCTTTTATCGTGGACAGATGACAAATCCTTTTTTTTGTGTTTAGAGTAGATGTTTACTGAGCTACTGGCCGCTTCTTTTTTAAAATTTCTCCAATAAGTACCTGGAGATTGGTTGGCAAAGTTGCCCATATAATTCTTGTGTTTTCGAACTTAAATCGAAAAACAAAACGAGAACACAGACATAATAACACATGCATACAGCAGTGATAATAAAAGAAATACTAGATACAGTGAAAACACTATTTTAAAGTAATAAAAAAGTTAATAACCCATTAAAGGAATTCAAAAACATTCCATCGAATTACCAAAATAAACTTTCACAATTACTACCCTGGGGTCTACGGGACCCCAGACAGTGGATATCTTGAGCTGTACAACTTGAAAATGAATAAATGACTAATAAGCTTCGACGGCGCACACTGGGGAAATTTGTATGGGAGTGCGGAAAAAATTCAATAAAAACTGAACCACTGAATAGATTTGGATGAAATTTTCAAGGATGACAGTTTACGTCGTAAGAAATTATTATTATTCATTTCCGCCCACTGCCACGCCCTTTTTTTAAAAAAATGTGAGAGTAATAAAGAATTCCGATTCTCAATTTACTTGTACTTATAGCATTTTTTTAAATTTTTTTGTATTATTGGAACCACCTTACCGATTTTAAATACATTAAATGGAAAAGAATAACTAATAGTAGGTACTGTTGTCGAGGTCCACGTCCACGAAAAATAAGAAACCAAAATTATAGTTAAAAATTATTTAAAAAAAACAACTTTTTTCATATTTTATACAAATTTTTCAAAAGTTTATTCTTTTAAGAGAGCCATTTTTTCCAATTAAATGACTCTGATTCTTCTTAATAAAGGAAGGGGTCAGATGATCTGTATTTTTCAATAATAATTTCGATTTAAATCTTGAGACATTCCATTAGCTTTCTGCTTAGATCTTCGCATGAAATGCTTAAAATTCCCATTATTAATAAAATGTATAATAATAAGACGCATAATCCCTTTTCACTCGTTTTTAATTTGAATAGTTTTCAATATATTATGTATGTACATACATTTCAGTTACATATAACGAAAATTAATTTTTCTGAGCCAAGGTCAAAAAATCAAATGTAATTTTATTGTACTAGATTTGTAAAAAATGTGTTACGAATTAATTTTATTTTCTCTACTTGTCTTTTCGGATAAGAATTTCAAGCTTGCAGCAAAAAAAACAAAAATCTGACAAAAAGGAGATTTTTTACTTTTCAATTTTCTCGAAAACTAGAAGGCATAGAAATATATGGTTTTCAGTTTTTGGTAAGGAATTAATTAAGGCAATTTTCTTTATCATTCAATTTGAATTCAAATCCCCAGCCTTGTCAAAAATAGTATTGGATGTGTTTTTTTTAATTTTTTTTTTTCAAAATTTTGATTTTGAAATCGATTATTTCAAAAACAATTCACTTAAAGAACTTAATTTAAAAGTTCAAATTAAGCCTAATATTTTGGCTTTTAAAAAAAGTATCATTTATAACTGCAAGTGTTACCCTTGATTTTTAATATTTTTTTTGTTATTTTAAGTAATTTTTAAGAAAATTATTTTTGCGACCAAATGAAGTTTTCAATTGCCAATAAAAAACACAGTGGCACCTGGTGGCACCCAAATTTGGCCTTAATCGAAAGATAATTTCATAAGGAAAAAGTTTTTAATAGTCTCTAACTGTAGGCAAATGTAGCTAAAATTATATATACAAAAATATGAAAAAATCAAGCCATTTTTTTCTCTTTTCTTTAAATAATTATATAAAATAATTAACATCTTTAAAATTAATAATTTCTTCGATTTACAATAGACAAACGATGGCTTCTTTACGGAAAAATAAAAGTGTATGAGTCGGCTCAAGCTAAAAAAAATTACACAGCTTTAATTTCAGGGTATTTACACTTCGTTTTTTATACTTTCAACAACTTGTCCCTTTACAAAGCTCTAAAAAGTAAACTACAAGTCCGAATTTAGTAATTCTTTCTGATTTTGATTCAGATTTTATTCTAGAATTTAGAAATACTATTGAAATATTCTCCGAGGAACTTTAAATTTTGGACTTTTTTCCCCAAAATCCACAGTGTGCGGCGTGTATTACTTATTTTTTGTAAAATTCAAAAAAATGTATGTTTGCAGTGTCGCTGGACCCCATGGTAGGGTTTAAGGGTTTAATAAAATATTACAATATTTTGATTTCAGAGAAAGAGCAGCTTTTTTTTGTTTTGATTTATTTATTATTTATTACTATTTTTTTGGTTTTTTGATGTGACCCTGACATTGTAAGATCTATTCTATATTTTTGTGGTGACCATAATGGTCTTTACGTTTGTCATATTAATGCTACAAGTCTTTGTTCTAAATAGACTGTTTTTTACATCTACAATGGATATTATTATGGTATCTGGATGAATGATAGTATTTCTTCTCAGCTAGTATATTTCGCTTGTTTAGGAATGACAGAGTTGGCAGAATTCATGGTGGTGTGTATGTTTGTGAGAAATACTTTGATAGCTGAAAATGTGTATCAGTCAACATCCACAAATATAGATTCTTTAAGACATTTCAGGAAATTGAGAGCTGATGAACTTGCAAAAGTGGAACACTGCTTCGGTATTACCAAATAAAGTCAACATAGGTATCCGCGCATTGCTATGTGTAAACTAATGCTCAAACAAGATGCTACAAATAAAACAAACCATAGGTGGAATAATATAACCACATGTATAGCGACTTAACAGATCTGGCCAGTACTGAATTTAATTATTAATAATTTAATTATGAATTTAATTAGCTAATATAATTTTTTTTCTTTTCAATAGGTACATTTTTAAAAATAAAACCGTTTATTTTGTATACAAAACATTCAGTTCAGTTCTAAAACATTAGTTCTAAAACACATAACGTTTGAAAGTGAAGGAGAGATATTTTCATTCATAGTTATAACAGCATAGGTATCTACATATACAATCCTGCGCAGTTCAGAACTGTTATCCCTTGAAGGGAATCCTTGTATTTTATAGACCGAAATGAGTATTTGTTTACATCCCCTATTACACAAACATTTTATACCATTCGCCAAAACTTCTAAGTGACTTCGTATATCAACATAAAAATTACAAGTTCACTTAAAAAAATTCAGTTACAAGCCGGTACTCTCGAAAGTTGGACGATTTACTGTAGAACTTTTATAAGTAGCGTCATCCGTTGGGACAAAAGTAAAGGTCTTGTCTGTTTATGCAATTTCTTCCTTCGTGGCATTGAAATGTTCTAAGGCAATTTCGAATGGATTTCGGTGTTGAATTATGTTTACTTTTTCATAATATAGTTTCTTACAAAAATAAAATATATTTAAGTGTGACACGGTGTATTTAATTACTTTTCGTATTTTAATTAGTATATGTTTTGTTCGTGTTTTCCTTTTAGAAACCATTTTACGCATATAAAAATACAAGGCATACACCATCAAAACCGCAATGTGTTTCCACCATAGCAGGATAACAAAAATATTCTAATGATATTCTTAAAAATAAGTGTTTGTCGTCGGTCGTTGGTTTTGTTTATGCCTTTTTAGGAAGTTTTTGCGTGTGCTACATTGTTGTCCTTGTCCTTGGCATCGTATTCGTATCCGTTGTCGTAGTCGCTCGTTTTTCCGTTGTCGTTGATTTTTGTTGGCCGGATATGTTTTTTTGTGTATAGTCTCTCGTTGCTTATCTCAATCATTATAATTCGTTTGCCAAATAAAATGTAAACAATTTCGTGGGCCAGTTGTGTGCGCGCTTATAATATTCATTATGACATGTTATGTGTAAAATGATTCAAAATGGAATAAGATTCTTTGCACAAATACATAGATAAGAAAAAATCATACAAGATTATAGATAAATAACGAAGAACGTGCTGGTTGTGTTATAAAGTTATGAATAATTAAATTTTTGTTTAGCCATAAATGTAAGTGTGTTGTGATTAAAAGAATAAGCGAAAAATTATATAAATGTCAATATTTTTCTTTGTTCCCAAAAAGGGAAAAAAAGTTGTATAATGTGATGTAGGTATTAGTTGAAGAGAAAGGATTTACTTTAAGGGAAGGTATGGTATGAACAAAATGTGGCCTTTTAAATAACCATTAATTGGTTTCGTAGAACAGAAAACCCAAGAGTTTTTTTTTTATATTCAATGTAATGCATGTCAAAAGTTGTTCTTAATAGAACTAGAATTTTTTTTGTATTTAGTATGAAGGAACATAAAATGAACTTGCTTCACTGTTTTCTTTTTAATAAGTTAACCCTCATCACTGTATTGTATCTACTTGAATATGCTTTATTTTGGCTTTATAAGTCCCTTATTATCATACTTACAAACAAGTTTCTTTTAAAAGAAAGTTTTCTATTGTATATATAAATGTGGGTTCATTCTAATTTATGAGATTTATGACTATGAGGGTTATTTTAACATAAAATTATAAGACTTTGTGAAAGCCATGTTGAGAACAAATTAAGGATTTTTAACTTGAAGATGTTTTATGTACAAGAGTTGAAATTCAAATAGGATTGGGTAATATTTTAAGTCATAAATAATGGTGGTCGAATCAATTTTGGTCTTAGCTTGAATTTGTTTTTATAGAATTAAATAATGCCATCAAGGTAATTCTAATTTTACAAGCTGGGGAGTAATATCCAATTTGAATGTATGTAGTTAAACCCAAAACTACAATGGGATGAAATTGAAAAATTATGTTATGATTATTTATTTTTTTTTTTTTTTATTAAACAAAAGGTTCATTTCACTACAGAGTTTTGGTCATTAATAAAATACCAAACAGAGGTTTTATCGTTATAAAAATGATCTAATCTATCTGAAAATTTATATTCGTATTGTATTGTATTGTATTTAATTTCCTTAATGATAAATTAAAAATAAAAACTTTGAATATTAGTGTTTGAGTGAACAAACTAGCCTTTTCGAAGTTTTTTTTTTAACTTTATTTTTGTTCAATACCTTCATATATTCATACCATACAAGGATACAAGGTTCAAATCCTGAACTTAAATTTGATATTTTTATTTATGACTACACTGACAAAGTATTTAAATTAAATACTTACATATACACCCCATTGAAGTTATACTTCTCACTCACAAGAATTCACCTAGTAGCTTCATACCATAACAAAACTGTTTTACAATTATGAGCACTAGATGATGCTATTTGTCAATCTTTGACATTTCTTTTTCAAAAGAAAATTTTCATACCGCAACGCAACGCCGCCGGCCGCAAAAGAAGTATAATTTAAAAAAAAAACCATCAAGCTTACAAAGCTTAAATAAAAATTCAATTTAATTCTTTTACAAATATTTCATTTGCCAGTAAGAAACAAAACTGCTTGAAAGCTCAAATATAATTCACATCAGGGATGTTGCGGACGTGGTTTTTTCACATCCGCAAATGCTAATGGGGGTGCGCGTTTTTTAAAGTTCACATCTGCAGATGAGATGCGGATGCGGAATCGGCCCTAGCGAAGTAGTCCGTCGGAGAGGAATTTTGTCCAATTTCATCCGAATCGGACAGTTCTCACCTGCAGCAAGCACACCTATCGAATCATGTTGCGGACCGCCCCGGGTGTTACCCATTTGGGGTGGGGATGACACCCAAAAGCTACCAAGGAGTAATGCGCCTTATAGATAGCAGAGTTTTAAGAAAACGTGATATCAGTAATAGATAGAGCTATTTTTTTTTAATATATCCAAGAATCACCCCTTGAATTTTCCTTATCTACTGCAAGTTTTGTATCACATCTGCGAACTAGGCTTTTTGTTATAATTTTCAATTTTTTAAATTAATTTCATTTAAAACATAAAATTTGTTTATAAATGTACAAAAAAATCTCTTAGATTGGTTTTAAACTCCAAACCAAGAATTCAATTTAATGATAAAAAATTGTTCGAAAAAAAATGTTCAAAATTGTTGGTGGTTTTTTTTTGATTATAAATACCTACAAGTTTTCAAAAAAACAAAAAAAATAATATATTTTTTAAGTTAAAAAAAAAAAATCGGTTGTAACTACCCATATCAGTTCGAATTTCTGCGATTCCAAAATTTGCCTATGGCAAGGAGCAAGTAAAAAAGCATTGTTATATAATAATGGAATGTCATTTATTTTACTGTTTTTCATTCTGGGAATGACACCGTAATTTCCGCCCCGGGTGCCACCCATGCTAGCTACGCCACTGGGTTTTCCCACACAGAGTGTTTTTTTTTTATGTAAGCCTTTTTCATTTTTTCTGTGTTTTGCTAAAAGAATCGGTCACAGACCGTTGCTCGGGGTGACTCCCATTGGTACGCGCCATTCTCCCGCTCCGCCCAGTTTATTTCTTGTCGCAACTTCTTTGCATGAAAATCCGCATTGATTATTATTTATTGCGGATGCGGATGCAGATGTACAAATTGATGCGGAAGCTCCGCATTTGCGTATGGTATTTATATGTGTTATGTTGGCAGTGGAAATTGAATTAACGATACTGAGATTTTAAGAAAAAAAAATTACTTTTTATCTTCAATGTCATATATTTTCAGCAAATAGTAACCTTGAAACCGTACATAAGACATTTAAATTTTATTTTAAAATGGCTTCGTTTACCATTAACTCTTTCGATATACACACATATGTAGTTTGATTTAAAAAGTTCAAAATACAATTATACAAAAAAATACGCCCACTGTCAAGCCCACTGTCACGCCCACTTTTATAATACATAATTTCTCGGAAACTGCTTTTTATCTAGATTTTCAAGAATCTTATGCGATATCCAATGCGGATTATAGTAAAGCCCCTTGTACATGAGAGCGACCAACGAATGAGCGAGTGAACGAACCAATAAAATTTAATGTATTTCTTAAATCATAATTTTTTTAAGAAAAACTTTTTTAAACAGAAGCAAGCTAACTAATGTTTAATTTTTTCAAAACGAAATTACATTATAAAGAAATTACATTGTACCTAATTTCTTAAATAAGAAAAAAATGAAAAAACAGATTGGTCGTTGCGAATTGAAATTTGTTCGTACGAACACTGACGGAAAAACCAACTTAAAATCGACGAAAACGACGTTGATTCACCTATTTTTCGGAATGATTTTGCGTTGAAGAAGAAAATTTTAAAATAAAAAAAAAATCATATCGAGTCCTTTGATTCATAAAAAAAAAATCGTGAATTATTTACAAAATTGTATTTTTTTTCAATACGGAGAACGAATAGAAAACAATTAAATGCTAGCCGTTTTTTATTTACATCGTAATCCAGGTTATATCATTATGCTTTACAACAAAGGCAGGATTTTTATAATTGTAACACTAGTAAATAAATACAATGATCTGGATATCATGAAGGGATATAAAAAATAAAACACGTCTAATATAAGAGATTGGTCAAGAAAACAAATGTAGATCGGCTCCATTACAGCTAAGAGTTTTGTTGTTGCTTACTATAAAACGGCAGAGAGGGCTTGAAATGTACATATGTATAATATACATATGTACAACATAGGTACATTCTATATGTCCCGGATGTCCGCAAGCAAATAAGATCCTATAAATCTTACTAAAACTTCGCATTGAATTCGGAGAAGGAATTTTACCAGGAATGAGAATTGTTACCCTTTTGCAGCGTAATAAATAAATTACTACTAAGAAGATACTCAAAGCAGAATGAGGGAAAACTCATACACTTACACACGTTGAAAAAACCTTAATTGATAACCTTTGATAAATGTCCAGTCCACGAAGTCAAAATATTGCCATATCTTAAAAAAAATTCAACAACTTTGGAACTTAGCACACGCACTAAAGGATGTCTGGAGATGAGCTCTATCTGCAATAAAGAGAAACATGCGGTAGTTTAAATTTCCACGTTTATATTGCAAACTGTTTCTCGGTTCGAAAAATTTAGTTTCACAAAAATTGAGCTTATTATAATTATAAAAAATAGTATTCAAGCATTTTTTCGTATCTCGTAAGAGAAACATTCGTTTTTTCACGATTACATACCTCGAAAACTTTTTATCGTATAAAACAAAACATCTTCTACAAATTTAAAGCTTACCAAATTTATCATATTGACACTTGTTTCCAGTTAACCTCGTTGGAGAATGTTTTTTTTCTTGAAACTTGGTATCTGTGAATAATTTGGCTACGTTTAATTAGTTTTTCGTGAAACTTCTACAATATAAACTTTATCACAAGCCCTTGAGATTCACCAAGTTTCAAGAACAAATATTGCTTCTTCAACGAGAAAAACAAGCGTTAATATGTCCTCAAACTTGCAGCTTTGTCGTGTATCATTATTTTTTTTTTTTTAAATGGTACATTCTTTTCTTCAGGAACTTAGTATACAGATTTGTTGGTATGTTTATTACAAAATCGTTGGAACCATCCCTGTTATTGTAAATTTTAATTCATTAAAAATAATCCAGGCAATCATCATCACCAGCATTCTCGAGAAACGATTGAATTTCTGCCTTTGCAACTGAAACCCAATAGGTTTTTATCACAAAATACTTACGAGCGACCAGGCGCTTTAAAGCGGCTACAAGAAACTGTGGATTTGGGCCTCAGCCATTTCCACAACAAACACCCATCTCAGTCAACAAAACAAAAACGAAAATTATGAATTTATTTTGATTATTTTAGTTTTCTGTTTTCTTTTCTTATAAAACATAATTAAATAGTTAAAAATGACTATTTTAATATTTACGTAATTACTATGGCATAGTCAGTTTTAACTATTTTAATAGTTATTTTGACTATTTTAATAGTCTATGACTATTATAATAGTCATTTTTAACTATTTTGTAATTATTTTTTGTCAAAAAATAGTAATTCTATAGCAAATAGTTACAAAATCACTGTTTTGTGATAATAACCTTTTGAGTGTCAGTTGCATTGGCAGAAATTCAATCGTTTCTCGAGAATTCTGGTGATGGTTTATATTAATGAATTAAGATTTACAATTACCGGGATGGTTGCAACGATTTTGTAATAAATAAACATACCAACAAAAAAATCTGTATAGCTACATACATACTACATAGGAGCCTTTTCATACGAAAATAATCTAATGAAACGAAAGCGTAAAAAACTAAAAAAAAATAGGTGAAAGAGATATTTTGTAAAGTTTAACGGATAGGTACACAAAAATAAAATCCTATTTTTTTAGGAAACTTTATATGTAAGCTTCAATTTCTTAGGAGATCATTTTTACACGGCAAACAAATCGCTAGATAAATGTGAAAAAACTGATTAAAATCATGTTTCTCTTTTTTTGCAGCAAAATTTATTTTATAAACGGTTAGAAATACGAAAAAATACTTAGTAACCATTTTTTACAAAATTTAAAAAGCTTCATTTTTGTGGAATATAATTTTTCAATCCCAGAAATAGTTTTTAAGATAATCGTGGAAATTTGAAGAAACTGGATTTTTCTATTTATTGCAGCTTGAGCTCACTTCGGATTCCTGGGAACTTATTTTTGGGCCATCTCCAGACATCCTTGATTGTGTGTGCCGAGTTTCAAAACTGTTGAACCTACGTTTATTTATGAGAGATCTATGAGGTTTTTAAATTCGCCAATTGTGAAAAAATTGATTTCCAACTTCTTTAAAATTCAATTTTAAACTGAACCCCACTTGTACATGTAGGTATATCGTATACGTATATGTATGTACATTTATATGTCTAACCCCAGAGCTGAAATTGAATAAGAAATAAGTGTGGAACTTCTTTACTTTACCCTCTAAACCATCAGTTAATATACATAAATCAAATTCAAAACGAAAACGAACAAAAAAAGTTTCTCCGTCTTCTTGCCGATTAAAATATTTCACCTGAGGTATGTGAGAAAAGATTGACAATACCGGATATTGCATACCCAGATATTTCTAAAAGAAGGTCTTGTTGTTGTCTGCCGAAGGCTGAGTTCCTTTAACTCTTTCTTTTGCATATTTCTTTAAATGCACGGAATGTGACTGAGAATTATAGTAGCTTGGAGTTGAGGAATTTTGTGTAATAAATGTGTGAAAGGCAGGTGTCCATTATCGCAACTTCAAGTTTCTTTAAAAGTTTCTTCCAATACTTCAACCAAATCAACCACTACTGCTGCAAAAGTGTCCCATGAAAGGACATTTGTCTGAAATATTTTCATTAATCAAAAATAAATCAGTTTCTCAGGAGTTTCCTCAGGAGATGTAAAAAATTCTTTTCCCCTTCTGACCTGGCTACAATTTATAAGGCGTATATACGACCAAAGCTAGAGTACAACTCCCATATCTGGGCTGGAGCACCAAAAACATCATTAGCTCTTTTAGATAGGGTCCAGAACAGAGCAAAAAAACTGATTGGTGATAGATCAATCTCGGAAACGTTTGTTTCCTTAGAACATCGTAGAAATGTCTCTTGCCTTTCATTGTTTTACCGCTATTTTTTTGGGTTGTGCTCTAGTGAAATAGCCAGTTGCATGCCTCCCTTAAAACAATTTTCCCGTAATACCCGCACCGCAAATTATGCCCATCGTTATACCCTTGAGCCAAACTTCGGACGAACCGTTAAGTATAGGGATTCTTTTTTTAGTCGAACAACACGAATTTGGAATTCCTTACCCAACTCTATTTTTCCTTCCCATTTCAATGTGCAAACATTTAAGACAAATGTACATCGTCATCTCCTACTTAATCCTATTTCTGTTTCCTAAACGCTCGCACTGTGTTAATAGCTAACATATAAAGGGTAGTCATAACCCCTTGAGTGCGCGTAAATTATAAAAAAAAAAAAAACAAAAAAAAATGAAACTGAAACAAGATAAAAACTATGGATAATGAAAAACATGAACTTCTGTATGGTTGCAGTATTCGTATCTTATAATATAAGTATGCTTTAAAAACCTGCAGTAACTGCAGTGCAGTCCACACTTGTATACATAAGAATTTAAGTACGGTTGCTCCAGAACAAAATTCCCAATATACTTTTTCCAATAATGAAAATAATTTTTTTTTTGTTTAAGGTTAAACATAAAACGCTCTATTTGGGTCGCACGTTCTTGGTGAAGTAGTTAAAATTGGTTGAAATGCATAAAAAATGTTTCTTTTGTTTTCCAAACCAGATCAAAATAAACATAAAATCATTTTTTTTTTTAATGTCTTATCACATTGACACTATAATCTTATTTAAAGACACAAACTCAGACCAGACCAGCTTCCAGGCCCTTTAAAATCTGCAATAAGAAAGTCGGAATCTTTAAACTTACCAAGTAAGAATAGATAAAAAAACATCAAAGAAATGAAACGAATCGTAAGAGGCTGGTTTTTGGTACACGTACAGGTTAGTACTGATTTGGGTAAAAGGTCACAAAAAATAATGTCTTAAAAACTGTAGGTTTTGAGAAAAAAATGTTGTATATGGTTAGGTTAGGTTAACGTGGCTATCAGCAGGAGAGCTGATACACTTAGACCGTGATTGGTCCGTTGTGATACCACAACGAATCTTTGAGATTCCTATTCGTTCAACCATTTGGAGGTTCTAATAAAGCGAGCGAGATTACATATGTCTATATTTGCTAGACCACTAAGATTGTTATAGAAGAATTCTCCTAAATGCAATCTTCGTCTTTGGGATAACGCAAGGCATTCACAGAGAACGTAAGGAACAGATTCCTCATCCATGCAGCTTCTACAGAAATCATTGAAATAGATTCCAAGGCCTCTTACGTACTTGCCTATTACACAATATCCTGCGACACCTAATACGAAGATGATTTATGATCTGCTAAGAGATATTAAACAATTAAAGCGCTTCAGATCCAGTACTGGCCAGAACTGTTTAGTCGCTGTTGATGTTATTCCACTTCAGGTTGTTTTATTTGTAGCATCTTGTTTGAGCATTAGTTTACACCTAGCGATAAGAATACATAATGTTGGTATCAAATGTATAAGTGTTCCACTCTTTTGGCAAGTTCATAAGGTCTGCAATTTTCTGAAATTTCTCTATAACCCGGCACCCAGCAAAGATGAATGTTAAACTCTTGCTCCGTCTCTGTCAGATATGATCGACAGTTAAAGGAAGTTATTGAATTGGTAGAGACAGAATCAAGAGGTTTAATGGCTGCCTGGCTGTCCGAGAAGATACGGATATCTTTGTTTGATACCACGTTTTCTTTAAGCCAAGACAGGACTTCTTTTATTGCCAAAAGTTCCGCCTGGAAGACGAAAAGAGAGACTGAAATTTAGTCTATCTGAGTATACACTTCCACCAACTCCATCTTCAGTTTTTGATCCGTCCGTCCGTGTAAAAATGGATCGAATCATCTTCCAGGAATTCCCTATCCTCCCAGACTGATCTAGAAGGGGTGGTTACCTGAAAGCTTCTATCAAATTGCAGTTGTGGGATGGTGTAGTCTATTTTATTTGGGATTGATCCGACTGAGTTCAGAATAATAGAATGACCAGTATTATTGTTGATCCATTGTGAAGAGGCTTTGAGACGAATAGCTGTATGTACTTGCAGCCATTTGTTTGCCATATATATTGAGGAGTGTTTTGTATGGAAAAGAGTGTTGTACATACTTTTTTAATTTAATTTTACATAATTTAATTTTACATAAAGTTGTCATTTAAAGATTTCTTCTATCACTTTCGGACCATTTAGAAATTGCAAATTTTCTTATATACATATTACATTATACATGTAATTTAAACAAAATTGATTACTTTTGTTTTTCATGTTAAAGTTGAAAAAAATTATTTAATTTTTTTTATTTTCTAAACGGTTAGTGAAACAATTTTTTTTTTCAGGAAGCAAGCAACTCCATATCTGATTGAGTTCCAAAAATCAGCCTGTGACTAATTTGTTTCTTTGAAAAAATCTTTCATTGCAACGCTATTTTTTAAAAAAGTTAATAAAAAAAAAAATATTAATTCTTGTGATATGAAAAAATTAATATTGCGGAAATTATCATCACATATTTTTAATTAAGTTAATCTCGCACCGAAAAAAAAACAATATCATTTTAGCATTTTTTTAAATATCAAATTAACACAAAAATGTTGGAAAATGTATTTCATTATAATTAAAATATCAATACAATATTTTTATTATGAGGATGATATTTAATTATAACTAATATCAAATCAATTTTTCATCTGTTTATCATTCCAAATTATTGAAAAATATTAAATAAACCATAACCACCTAACTTGAGGAAAACGAGCACGAGGAATTAACGATTTTATATTGCCTCCCTAGGCTAAACCTATGCACTCGCATTATTTATTTGCTCGGGGGTTTGACGAAAGAGTACTTGGTCAGCGGGCGAGAGTACCAAGTTCAAGTCCTTTTTGGGGAATTGCAATTTAAAAAAAAAATTAATTTTTTCTTTATAACTGTAGGTAGTGAAATCAAAATAAATAAATATGAACACCTTTTTTTTGGTTTCTTTCGTCGAATTCACTAATAGCAAAATATTCGGAAATGATTGAAACTGTCACTTTTTCTCATTCGTCGAATTCTATAATAGGGGTGAATATCACCATTATTATATTTGTAAAGAATATACGTGCACGTGAATATAGGTTAGTAAAATTATTTCTCCAGCGGTCTCCGAGACCGCAGGTAGGTAGTTATGTGACTTTTTTTCGCCGTTTTCTACACATAATTGAAGATTTATCGAGCCTATCAAGTGTAGAAATTCTTAAAATGCGAAAAACAAGTTCCAGTTGTTATCCCAAAATGAAACGGGAGACAATTTACTAATATTTCATGTAGGTACCTACAAAAAAAAAAAAAAATTTTTTCTTGGGTTGCCCGAGCAAAATTTGCACTAATTGCAGCGAAAAATTGTGAATGTTGGTGCCTTGCAATTTTGTTGAAGATTTTTTTTTTATTATCCATTTTCTATTTTTATTTAATTCTTTGATATGTTACTTTATAAGAATAAATACGAAGAATTTCAAATTTAAAGCTAATACAGTAACAGAGCTCATTTTTTGCTCTAAAAGCTCCAATATATGAAGCTTTTGATAAAATCACAAAACATTAATTTAATTTATGTTATTTTAGTCTTTAAAATAATGGTTAAATGTATTTTAAAAAATATTATGTATTGATTTTTAAAAAATATAATACCAGAAATTGCGAGACAGAGGTAAGATTCTGTAGCGGTCTCCTGGACCGCACGTAGGTGGTTAAGTGACTGAAATAGGGGGTAGGTGGTTAAGGGTTAATAAAAAAGAAAATGAAAGAAATATCATTTGAATAAACTGAAACGTAAATTCTAGTCAATATTCATATTTATATTGTCAAAGTGAAATGTTCATTGTCAACCTAAAATTTAAAAAAATGTCATAATGATATGATAATCATATCAAAATTTATATTTAATTGTTGGATGACTTTTCTTGCTCAAAAATGTTAAATTGATAGCTGTTATTATCAATTTTTTTTCGATGCGTATATTTCGTCAAATTCTGGACCAATTTTGTTTTTTTAATTACAGACAGCTATTTGATATTATATTAATTTTAAACATAAAAGGCCATATTCATAGACACTTTCTAAGCTGCTTCTTAGAAAGACTTGAGTTTATCCTATTCAAATAACATTGGATAAACCCCAGTCTAAGATAAACTGGGGTATAAAAACGGTGAATTTGTCCCAAAATGTATTCAAATTTTCAAAAAAAATTTTGCTAGCAAATTGAAAAGAAATACAATTTTTTCTGCCCTCCATTTTTTTAATTTTTTTTCCAAGTAAATACTAATAAATAGATACATAGGGTAAGGTGGTATAAGAGTGCGCATTTTAGACAAAACACCAAATAAAACAATAACAAAAAGAATTTAACAAATTTTTTTATATATAGTTTTTAGTTTATAATCAAAGCAACGAAAAAAACTTAAAACTGGTAACAAAAATGTATTAATTCAAAAGTTATAAACAAAATATCACGTTAGGTCATTTGCGCACTCTTATACACACTATTGTGTAAGAGTGCGCAGCTGCGTACAGGTGTAAGTTCGCTCAAAAGTCGCAAATAAAACTGCCTATCTTTAAATAAACAGAGTATTTTTCAATCCATCACTCCTTGCATGAGGAACAATCAATTTAGTCTTCGATTAATGGTTCCGAGAAAATTTCAATCACAACAAAAACATTACTGTTAAAAAAAGAGCCAAGTTCTCCTATGTTGAAATTATGCTGGCACAAAAAGTACTGAGATGTAAAAGTGTACCAAGTTCTAAAGTTTGGGTTCAAATTCGTATCAATAAAATTTTGATTGTTCTCTTGACAATTTTTCTTAACTATCGATTTTTAAAGTTATTTCAAAAATTGCCAAGTAAACAATCAAAATTTTATTGATACGAATTTGAACCCAAACTTTAGAACTTGGTACACTTTTACATCTCAGTACTTTTTGTGCCAGCATAATTTCAACATAGGAGAACTTGGCTCTTTTTTTAACAGTAATGTTTTTGTTGTGATTTCACTACTTTTTGCAAGGTATGGCTGTAGAATATAAAATCTCTATATTTGATGAAAATTCAGTGAAAATGGGTGGTTGCCACGCCCCCTGTCTAAAATTCTCAAATTTAAAATTTTTTCCTTTGTATAAACTACCAGCTCTACCATTCTACCAAATTTCAAGATTCTACGACAATCAGAAGTGCTCTATAATAATTTATGAAAACTCAGCGGAAATGGGCGGTTGCCACGCCCCCTGGCTGAAATTCTCAAGTTTTAAATTTTTTCCTTTGTATAACCTACCAGTTCTACCATTCTACCAAATTTCAAGATTCTACGACAATCAGAAGTGCTCTATAATAATTTATGAAAATTCAACGGAAATGGGCGGTTGCCACGCCCCGATATCGGGAAGTTCTCCATAATTTTGATGATCTGTCAGTGAGTCAGTTACGGTTTTTGCGATTTTTGAAGCCCTATATCTCAGAAACTACTCATCGTAGGAGGCTGAAATTTTGTGAGGAGTTTGGTTTTTACGAGCTCAACAAATGTAGTGAGTTTGAAATTTCTAGCATCTTTGGTGTGGAAGTTAGAGGGGGGTCGAAAATGGCCTGAGTTGTTTCCTGTAAATAAGGGTGTAGTGCCAAAGTTGCTAGAGAACTTGGCTGGGCACTACCGTGCCCCTTGATATTTCCTAGTTACTTTCATTCGCTTGTTTTTTGTAAAACTTGTATTTGGTTTCTTTTTGGTTGGAATTGCTTTTTCTAGCTGCTGTTTGCTGGTATATGGACCAATACCAGTTATTTTGAAGCCTTGGATAGCATTTACTGCTCTTTTAACCCGCGCACTCTTTCACATCATCATGGTGCGCACTCTTACACGTTCAGACATGTAATCGAAGAATATATATGTATTTCACAATGCACTTTATGATCAATCTTACGTGTTCCTCAAATGTTTCTTTTTGTCGACTTTTCAATGTCCCATACTTTGTTTATTGTTATTTTTTGTTGTTAAGCGGAAAATTTAATTTATTTGGCAAGAAAAATTGCAAAAAAAAGTGCTAAAAAACTTAAACTTAACTAGCACCTGTGTTTACAAACACATTTGCATGAAATTTTGACAGCAGATCAAACTCACTTAGATCTTTCCAAAATAAGTGCATTCAGTCTTATATTCCCTTTCAAACCGTAGAAAATCGCTTTGCGCACTCTTATCAACCGCGCACTCTTATACCATCCTACCCTATGTTCTTTGAACTACAAGAGGAATTCGTGCGACCCTGTCGTGCATTTTATTGACTTTTTAATTTAATTTGAGCCTATAACTTTTGTTTTTTTTTTTTTTTTGTATCCCTATGTCCGCCTTTTCATATGATTGTCCATCAATCAGACTTCTCTTAAATTCTTTTTCAACATAAACATACAAAAAAGTTCTTTTGCTTTTGGTTCTGTTAATGATAAGCAGTCGGAATATCGGAATGTCAGTAATCAGAACAACCTTAAACAAAAATAATAAAACCAAACAGTATCTACAATGTACAGCTTTAAGCGCCAAAATCGAGATTTAATTTGTGAACGTAAGGCAACAGAATATCAATATATTTTTTTTTTCAAAATACGTTGTGTTAATTGGTCAGAAAAGTAAGCAAACTTTTATTCAAAATGAAAAAAGTTCGAATTCAATTACATAACAATCTACATACATATTTTCTTCTGAAATTCAAATGAAAACTAACAGAAAATTAAGGTGAAGACGTTGAAACTCTCGTAACATTGATCTAAATGTCAATTAACTACATTTTCGGCAGACGCCTTCTCTTTAGGACCCACCTTCATTTAATTCAGACTTTTAATGTAAGAAATAATGGTTTTGTAATTGCTAGGGGATTTTGGTTCCTCATTAAAAAAAAAAGGAATTAAGAAATACAAAAATAATGATGATGAAAGAATTCAACCCTCCACAAAACGATAATGGTTTTCTGTCTGTAAGTTGTTTTTTCTACCTCACTGATTCCTATCTTAAACATCATAGGAACCTACTCTATAATTTTGTGCTTACCTATGTATACAAAATCCTAAACGAATGGAATTTGATGCTACTTAATATCTTAAGTGACTATTAATGTCTTCTTGAAGTGATGAAAAAACTGTTCAATGACTGAAAAATACTTTCATAACCGATGATTTTGATTTTTAATTTTTGAATGAATATGAAATTAAAAGCTTAATTCAATTTAAGTGTTTCAGTGGAACATAAATACAAGAGATTAATTTAATTGAAATTTATCAAGGGCACGTAATTTTTAACCAAAAAAAAAGCAATATTTTTCGGATTCTTTGCCATTGCCAGCTTAAACGGCAATAAAATGACAACAAGAGTTACCCTTTTATAAAATAAGTAGATAAAGGTAGTTTAAATAAAATCAACAAATAAAAAAAATTGTCACACTCATGAAACTTGGCAAAAAGTTTGCTTTTGGGATGAGAACCAAGGATCAAAAAAGTCTATAGAAAAAAGTTGGGTGGTGTTTAAAAGTCATTTTTTGATACTTTTCCAATATTCATGAGTGTAACAATTTTTTTTAAGGCCTATTTTACCTGTAGATACTAAATATTCTACTTCTACATAATTATGATTTTTCATGAAAATTTTTTAACTTTGCTCAATTTCATTTAAAAGGAAATAAATGCTAAAAGCAAGTGTGTATTTTTGTTCTCCATTCATACGTACATATCGCACCAATATTATAGGTTCTAGGGATGTTGCGAACATTCGCACCCGCATCCGCAAATGCGGAAAACCCGCCTGAATTGAGACATCCGCACCCGCAATAATCATGCGGGTGCGGATGCAAAGAACTTGCGACAAGAAAGCAGTTTGGCTTAACCGACGAGGTGCGCGTACCATTTTTCAACGTTGATTTTAAAATGTTCATCTTCAACGCAAAATCATTCCGAATCATAGTTGAATCAATATAGTTTTAATTGATTTAACGTTGTTTTATGGTGGCTTTTCCCTCAGTGTAGGAAAAACACAGAAAAATGCAAAAGTCTTAATTTTATAGCCCGCTACACTAGAGCCCAAATAAGATAACTTCGCAAATTATCTGATTTCGAATTTCAAATTGTATAGGAAATTTTTAGAATTTGGAATTAGAACTGACCTAATTTGCGACATTATCAAATTTGGAGCGAAGACAGGCTATTAACAGAGATTTTTCTTTCAGGACAAAACAAAAAAGGGAAGGGAAGACCTCTGGTTTTCGAAGTTACTCACAGTCATCTTTTACTACAAAAGTGAATTTTTCTTTAGTTCGATGAATGCAGCCGCCGCCGCCGCCCGGTCTAATAAATTTCTTAAATTTTTCTAGAGGAACTACTTTTCAAAGTTCCCCCTAGACTTGTCAAGGACAAAATTTCTTGAAGGCATTGATTACGTTTTTTGTAACATTTGGGCCGAATTTTATACACTTTTCCTATAAGAAACGTTTCAGCTAATGCTTTGATAATTTTCTAACTTTTCTCACCAAATAGGCTCATAGATCCTCAATAGATACTGGGGGGAGTTTGGATCTGGTTTTTCACTCAACAAGACCGTTGCCATTATGGAAAAAAACGATTCATCCTAGTCTAATTATTCCACAATCTTTTGCGGTTTATTATATAAAATATTTAAAAAAGCATAGTCATGCATTGTTTCCTCAATGAAAATCAAGTAACCTATGCAGAAGTTAGCAAACACCCCCGCACCATAATCGATCCACTGCCGTTTTTGCCAGTACCAGCCTTTTTATAGGAGTTTGTTACATTTTTATCATACTCCAAATTTTGCCAAGTCGGTAGGTACATTTGAGCAGAACACTTTGCCTAACGTCAATATGAGCCATGGATGTGCCAAATTTTTAGAAAACCAAGTAAAGAACTAGTTCCGAAGAGAAAGAAAAGTCCTGGCAAAAAAGGCAGTGGATCGATTAAGGTATGAGGGTGTATGCTGATGATGAATGCCACCGAAGCGTTCGAAATCCATAATTAATGTTTTTTATTGTTAATTTGACTTAGTTAGTAATGTGTTAAACAACAATAAGATATTTTTTTGCAATTTTTGTTCGCAAAGTTATACATAATGTTTACACGAAGTTCGGGTATATATAAAAATGTTACCAAAGCATTTCTGAAATTAACTTTAACAGTGAATTTACTCAAGTGTTATAGATTTTACGTTTACACATTTACGTTCAAGAAACAAAGAAATTGGTTTCCAGAAACCTTAATAGCCTTATATTGAGTCCTACCTTCCAGAAAATTGCTTTCAAATAAAGCGAAATAAAAACAAACAAAAAAAAAACTCTTTAAAATCAAAAAAACCGCATGTAGGTGTAAATATGTATAGAATCGGTATGTCGACTTTGTTTCCAACCAGCAATCTGAATTGAATTGTCTGGCATGCATTGATTATTTTGAGTGACATGTTGTTATTTCAATAATTCAAAATTAATTTGTAGGTACTAAGATAGCAATATTATGTATTTGATTAACAACGGACGTTTAAACAAGTATTGAATATAATTTGTCTGAAGTATTTGTGTTAAAAGCTTTATTTACAGAAACGTGTGTTCTGTAGATTTGTGGTGAAATCACTACTAAAATATCTTTAAGTGCCATAACTATTTATAAACATACATGTATTTAAGGGAAAGGGGGCAAGACCGGCTCTTTAGTGGTTGATTGTCTTAAAAACCTATAAAAAACAACTTTTGATTAAAATAAAGTCTTTATTCATTAAGTTAATTGTTTGCTGTACGAACTCTCACTTTTACAAAAAAAAATTAAAAATACTGAACAAAAGATAATAAGTTTTGAAAAAACATCTAACAAAAAGCGGTCTTGCCCCTACATGGGGGAAAAACCGCCCTATCAAATTTTGTTGATAAAAAGACCGCCCCCACATGGGGGTAGGACCGCCCTATCACGCCCTATCAGACCGTTTCTTTTGTCTGTTTCCAATAACAACACGATTGTGCCATATTTTAAATAGTTCTCACTCCAACACAAGCTTTGTGGTAGCGTTTGGTGCACATTTCGCACTTAATCCAACAATATTTTGTATTGGATCTAGAAAACAGGTGCAGATAGAAGGTTCTGAGAATCATCAATTACCACCGTATTATTTGGCTCATGTGGCTTATCTTTTTGGAAGATTTAACAGTGAATTTCTTTTTTCACTGTTTTTAAGCTACCAGAGCTTCCAATTTCACCCATGGGCGGTTTTGCCCCAGTCATATCATATCTGATGTTCTGGATTATTTTTTTTTAATTTATCTTTATGAATCCTTCTGTCACAGAAAATACTTTTGAATATTCACTTTCTATTATAAAAACAAGAAAAGTTAAAAATTAAAGTTTTTTTTCAGTGTTAAAAATACAATTGACTTTTCACATGAACGATAACAATTTGATAAAAAATCACAAAATTTACCGTAACTCTTCGGCGTCTCAACTCAACTTGCTTAAACTTACAGACGTGATTGATGATACCAAAAGGCACCTTTTTCATATTGCAAGTGCTGCCAGTTTTACTTTTTTTCATACAACATAGTACAAAAACGGTCTTGCCCCCAGTTGCCCTACATATTTACCACTCCCTTTAAAAAGTGTTCGGTGAAAAACAAACAACAAATGTGATGGTAATGTTTTCAACAGAGTGACCGATTTTGCACGTGTTAAGGTATTTATACAGATATTATTATATCGATATTAAAAGAAGATTCCTTTATCTTTTAATGACAAAACAACAATTTCATTCAATTCAACAGAAAATAAGTACAATAAATATAAGTTGCTAGATACATACATATTATTGCCACTGTCACCAGTTGACACTCCACGTCCACATCATTACTCATTATTTTTGATTAGGTATGGTATAGCGTTTATAGAGCATAAATAATGAATCCCATAAAAAAAAAACCCATAGCTGCGTAAAAACTTTGCTCTTTGGCCTTCCGGTTAGCTTTTTCCTTAAAACCAAACAAAAGATTTAATCAGGGGCTATACGATACCAATAACTGCAAGAGACTTTGATAATTATAATTATCTGAATATCAAAAACTTTGTCGTTCGTTAGGTAGGTAGGTAGGTACATTGTTGTTAATTATTTCACCTATACATCATACAGAGAAATGACTGAAAATATATTTGTACAAACAGAAAACATCAATCATAATTTTTTAATCACTCCCTCCAGGCATGCCACTTAACGGAGCCATTATTGTTATTTTTTTTTTTATAAAAACAATTTATTAGATTGAACGGAAATAGCTTAACCAATACATAAAATTGCATAGCTAAAAATTGATTACGAAACTGATGTTAAAAATTTTTAAACAAGCAAGGATAGTAATAATAAAATCCCTCATTGCAATTCATTACATTTTTAAATATGTATTTAGTTTGTCTGTTTAAACCACAAAAACAAATTAATTCAAAATTTCATGCATCACATGGTGGAATTAACTCACTCTTATAATAAATAGGTTACCTCCTAAAAATTTTACAATCAATATTTTATCTAGTAATATTGCATTGAAACTAGTAGGTAAATATTTAATTTTGAAAGGTTTTTATTCTAAATTGCAATGATGGTAAAAGAGCCAAATCGAACATTATATTTTAAGGCTTAGGTATGTAAAAAAAAGAATCGCTAAGAGAGCACCCTTGTTTTTATGTTGGTGAATCTGCGAATGACACTCCATTTTTAAGATTCCTCCATAGGTAGTTTTTTCTCCGAAGAATTTTACCTTGTTCTGTTTTAAGCATATTTTTCATTGAATTCTGCAATTCCTTGAGAGCTTGAAAAGCCTTTTGAATTAAAAACTTTTTCTTAATAAAACGTCCTATATTCAGAACACATGGTTCATGTCAAATATAATCAAATGTATCATCCAATAGGTTTTCGGTGATAATTTAACTATTATCCCTATATATAAGATATAACATATGAACATTAGTTATAATTGTCGGTTCGTCTCTTTGGGTTTCTCATTGAAAAGTACTTTGAATTCCCCTGCTGAATTTTACTGAAATATTTTTTTGAGCTAGAACTAGAAGATCGGCATAATTTTTCACTTCAAAATCATCTGGTTTGGTTAGATAAATTTAATTTAATTTTTGTTTAATTGATAGTTAAAATTAATTTTAAAAAGACTGTCTGGTTCATTTATTTCTATTGGTGTATAAGAACTCTTACGCTGAGAGAAACAACGCATCAACGTAAAAAGTCGCCTCTAGTTTAATATCTTTAAAGTTTTGAAAAAAAAAATTGTTATTAGATTTCAACTTAACAGTTTATATCATTTATTTTTCATACTGCCAAGTGTCAAGTGTTTTTATTCATTAAATGTAAACTAACTTTTTTGTAGTTACTTAACATGCAAAGTATTATTATTGTGGTTTCTTTACTAAAAAATATTTTGCTTACAAAATAAAAACAGGTCCTTGGAGAGACAATATCCATAGGTCTTCATATCGCTCTTATAGAACACCTGGACTGAATAATAAAGTAAAAGCATAATAAAATTATGTCTTACGTTATTTACATTAGCTTAAAACAAAGACAACAAATAGAAGTATGTAGAGTTATGTGACTTATTAAGAACAGAACAAATACAAGTAATATTTGAGAAAATTTGAGGATTCATTTTAATGATCTCATTTCCTCATTTTAAAATTTTAAACTATTTCCAAGAATAACAAAAATAAAACACCACTTAGTGGTGTAACGTATATTTTAAGCCTAGCGTTTAGTTAGATATTAAAATGTATTCACTTAGTAGTAAGCTTACACTTTAGTTATTTCTTTTTTTCATTTATTTATTTACTATATAATTATATAATTGTATCACATCAAACAATTGAAAAAAAAAAAATAAATAAATTTGTTGTTGTCATAAATTTACGTTTTGAAATTTTATAAGACAACAACTGTGTCTTCATCTTCAACATAAATGACCTTTGTGTTTTTACAATTTCTTCCTCAACAATCATTGCAAACAATGGAGCAGGAGAGTCCATACCGCCATGTATGTACGTACCTTAATTTCATAGCAATACATGGATCTTGAGGTTCGGCATGTACACTACACAGTTAGGTTAGGTTAATGTGGTGGGTGGTGGCTATCAAGCCGATACACTTACGTCGTTTTCTATTTGCTTTTGAGATTTTTGTGTAAAAATCTCAGATTTTCCACTGAAAATAGAATACGAAATCTAGTTTTTTAATTGTGTACGAAGTCTATGCGTATAAAAAAAAACCTTTTTAAAATAAAACAACAACAAATGTTCACACAAATGTCAAACAGAGGAGTGTGTGTGTGAAAGTGCGTGTGCTTGTATGCGTTGAATCTTGATAAAAATCCAGATTCATTTTTTTGAATCTCAAGACGCAAATAGATCATGAAATCTGAGATTTTTCCACTATTTCCCCTCTTCACCCCCCCTTTCAGCTCTCAGATTCACAAATCTCATTCTGAATCTCGTCAATAGAAAACGACATTAGACTATGAACGTTGTGATACCACAATGAATCTCGAAGACTTTTTTTCTAGTCGTTGAACCAGTTGGAGTTCCTAATGAAGCGAGCAAGATTGCTATAGAATCATTGTAGTAGAATTCTCCCAAATGGAATCTTCAATCTTCGCTTTTGGGATAACCCTTACTTTCACAGAGAAGGTGCTGAAGCGATTCCACCTCCTTCTCATCCAGACAGATTCTGCAGAAGTCGTTTGGCATCTAGAAAAAAATACCATCTTGAAATTTTAGTTCAAAATTGAGGATTTTAAAACACAACAAAAACTATTAGGTATACAAAACACACAGAAGAACATTTAAAGCAAAAAATCGGGTTGGAACTCTGGGGATATTTTGTGTTTTTTTTACATGCATCACAAAAACAACTCGAAGCTGTCGATAAGAATAGAAGCTAAACCAAGTTGCGGATAGAATTTTGACGAAGTGTACAAGCTCGGACCAAACAACATTTTTTTTAACTGCAGTCGATTCTCCCGATAATCCCGCTAAACCAAATGGTCACTAGAACTTTGTCGAAGCGAAAAACTTGCCAATTTCCTTTTAAAGTATTTTTTAGGAGAGGAATTCGTAGTTAAAAGTTTAAAATAGCTCTGCTCACCGTTATCGAATTTAAAAATGGCCGAATATTGAGCGGCATCTCTAGATTAAATTGGTACAAAGTGTGATAAGTTGTTTGATATAAACTGCGAGCGTTAGCGAGCAAGAAAATTTTTTTGAAGAAACAAATTTCAACCATTCTTAGGCTTTATACAAATAATCATTTCGTACAATTTTATATATAGACCAGTGCCGATGCCTTCAAAAACATTAAAAAGTACAAAAAATCATAGTAGGATGAAACCCATTGGAAAAGGAGGGGAATATGATAAGAATGAAAGGAAAAATAAATTACGGGCGAGCCGAGTTCGGGAAGTGGGTGGGTTGAGTTTTTAGTGGTAAAAAATGGTATATCTCGATTTCCGGCAAAACTACGAATCCTATAGAAAAAAGTTGTATGGCAAAGTTGTAGGTAATAAAAAGATCTACAACTTTTGTATCAACAATTTTTTCACATAACCTCAAAATTTATGTGAAAAATTCAAAAAACCGAGTTTTTGGTTTTTTATTTTTATCTTTTTCAAAAACAAAAATTTTTCTACGAAATTTGGTGAAAACTTACCTTATTATGTCCCAAATACACTGTAATTTATTTGATTTAAAATATTAATTTGTTCACCTTATTTTGACTTAATACCAAAAAAACACCCTAATTTTCAATCGAAAATACACGTGTCAAAATATCAGCTTTTTTTCAAAAAGTCGGTGGGCATTTCGTTCGTTAAAATGTCTACTTTCTGATGGTGTAAAAAAACTTGTACAATAGTATACTATAGAACATGTTCTAGTAAAATTCAAAAAATGAAAAAAGCTTGAATTCGAAAAAATTTTTTTATCATTGTTTACAATTTTGGCCTATTTATTCAAATTTACACTTTAGGCTAGGCGCACACATGCGATTTTCAGTCGTTGCTACTAAAAAATCGCAGTCGCAACATAAAATTACAGTGCACACACTTGCGACTAAAAAATCGCGCGACTATTTTTTATTGCAAGATAGGTAAAACATTATGTTTGGTCGAAAAATTTGACCGTTTTTCGATAAAAAAAAATGCATCATCTCAAGATCAAAAGAGCCAGGAGATACTCACTGTTAAAATCTAATGGTCAAATGACCGCAAAGAAAACAATCACGAAATCCGTTCGTAATGGAAAATTTCATACAAATGGTATCTACGATCGGAAGCTCTGGTAAAAGTGGTAAAGTAATAAATGTCTCAAAATTTGGTAAGGGTTTGACAGCTTCTTTACCAGATTAGAAATAGAAATAAATTTTCTGCAATGTGTATGTTTGTATCTTATTTTAGGCCCTACGAGTACCATTATTTCACCAAAGCATTATATACTCATTCTATAGTACTGGGTAAATTTCTGAGGGCCTTCTCTTAAATTTTTTATGAATTTTATGGAATTGTCCTTTTAAATTTCCTATCGTTTATAAAAAAAAGAGCCACTATACAACACTTTCTAGTAATATCCATTATTGTACTTAAAATAATTGTTCCAAGTGTCGCACGTGCGGACAGGTGCATTATTTTCTGTATAATATATCCTTATGTACAGCAAAAAAAAATCGCGAAAAATAGAACCGGATCCATTTTTTTAAACTTTGCGATTTTAAAATCGCAAGTCTGTGCGCTCTCATTTAAAATAATGTGTTTAATTTTTTGCGTCTAAAAAATCGAGTGGTTGAAAATCGCATGTGTGCGCATGATTTGGCCTCTTTGCGACTGCTACTTTTTAGTCGTTTTCGGTTTAGTCGCAAGTGTGTGCACAACTATACTGGTCCATTTGTTCCATTTTAATTTGCGACAATCGCGTCGCCAAAAAAATGGGACAATTTTCAATTTTTAAATCGCGGCTATTTTTTAGAAGCATGTGTGTTCACCGGCATTGAAATCCGTGTGATCCATTTTTGCGACTAAATAATCGCGCGACTGAAATCGCATGTGTGCGCTTAGCCTTAATTACTCAAAAAACGTAAGATTTCATGTAACATTGATTAATCTTACGTTTTTTGAGTAATTAAAGTGTAAATTTGAATAAATAGGCCAAAATTGTAAACAATGATAAAAAATTTTTTTCGAATTCAAGCTTTTTTCATTTTTTGAATTTTACTAGAACATGTTCTATAGTATACTATTGTACAAGTTTTTTTACACCATCAGAAAGTAGACATTTTAACGAACGAAATGCCCACCGACTTTTTGAAAAAAGCTGATATTTTGACACGTGTATTTTCGATTGAAAATTAGGGTGTTTTTTTGGTATTAAGTCAAAATAAGGTGAACAAATTAATATTTTAAATCAAATAAATTACAGTGTATTTGGGACATAATAAGGTAAGTTTTCACCAAATTTCGTAGAAAAATTTTTGTTTTTGAAAAAGATAAAAATAAAAAACCAAAAACTCGGTTTTTTGAATTTTTCACATAAAGTTTGAGGTTATGTGAAAAAATTGTTGATACAAAAGTTGTAGATCTTTTTATTATCTACAACTTTGCCATACAACTTTTTTCTATAGGATTTGTAGTTTTGCTGGAAATCGAGATATACCATTTTTTACCATTAAAAACTCAACCCACCCACTTCCCGAACTCGGCTCGCCCGTAATTTATTTTTCCTTTAATTTTCATCATATTCACCTCCTTTTCCAATGGGTTTCATTCTACTATGATTTTTTTTGGTTTCAAAAATTATCGACCCTGGTCTAAACATTGCAAAATTAACTTTTTCTCGCACTAAAATGTTGTAGCAGAAAATTTTTAAGTACATACTATCTATTGAGTTCTAAATTAAATTGACAATATTTAAAAACAAACATTTTAGGGCAAATATTTAATCCGTGGTTCAGGAACTTTTATCTTCTGAAATCAGTGGTAATATTCAGGTTTAGCACTGGTGCAAAGTCCACATATCGTCGGCATATATCAAAATCGTTCTAAATCCACTTTTTACTGAAAATAAGTTAATGGTGCAGGGTGCTCTTTCCGAAATTTTTTTGTCAAAAAATTTCATTCCACAGATAATATAATTTAATGGGACATAGAACAATAAAAACAGGGAAGTAGAAGTAGCCTTTTGAAAATGAGCCCAAGTATTCTTGGTTGTTCTAAGTCCCATCATATTTTGTTCTAAGTCCACTTTTTATTTAAGGAAAAAACATACTTGTATAGGAATTGTTCTATGTCCAATTTTGGGTTTTTATAATTTCAATAAACTGAAGTTGTTTAGTTTTATAATTTGAAACAAAAAAATAACGAAATGTTGTACATAGGTACTACACTCTCTGAAGAAATAGATACATTTATTTTCGCTTATATGCTGGATTTAAGCTTACCATAGAACAAAAGTGAAGATATCTCGGACAGTAGAAAAGATGTCGGAAAGATTTAAATAGTTTTAGGCTAGGCGCACACATGCGATTTTGATCGCCCGATTATTCAGTCGCTAATAACTTATTTACGATAGTCTGGACTCTGGATAGTCTGGAGAAAACATCGATATTCGGTCTTACCCAAGTAGACGTATCTATAGACACAATTCGGAATGCCATTTCACCAAGTTTGTAAGAATAGTTATGTTTGTCTATTTTAGATAACAACAACAACAATCTTTAGTTTTCACCAGAGAAGATTCATTAAGAGGATTAAAAACCGAACTGTCAAAACGCTATTGCCTATAAGCTCCAAGCAGTGGTGAATCACCTCATTATTGTTAGTTATACCTCTTATACGAGGGATTACTATAAAACTGACAAGTTTTCAAGGCAATCTAAAGAGTGCTGAAGGACGAAATGTTCTGAATTCACTGAATAATTCAGTTAACCAGAGATTCAAACTGTTCCCTTACGAACAAAACCAGCTGTACCGGCAAGTGATCCAAGTGAAACTAGTACTTCTGATGGCAGTCTTTTAAACGATTTAATTTTTCTACGTAGTCAGCAACGCCATCATGTCACAACACCAGTTAGTGATTCAATAATTAACCTACGTCAGTATTTTGAAAAGCCTATAATAAACAGGAACGAGTCTATATTGTACTATTGGGATAAAAGTAACAGTATGCTACGAGTTGTCGCCAATAAATTTTTATGTTACCCAGCAACATCCGTTCCATCTGAACGGATTTTTTCGAAGGCCGGACAAATAATGAATATCAAATAGATTGAAAGATAAAAATTTGAATACGTTACTATTTATTCATCATAATTATGATTTGTTTAATGTTTAATAAAACATGTAAATTGTAAAAGGTTAAACACCCAAAGGTGAATTGAAATTTGTGCTGTGATCGCATTAATAAATATAAACCTGCAATAAAAAATGATAAATAAATATAAAGTTAGTTGTGAATTTCATTTTGTAAAGGCACTACATAAGACTATCGATTGTTTATCGATTAATCGATTGTTTTTTGGAAAACTATCGATACTATCGGATTCTTCAACTATCGATGTTTAAGGTACACTACAAATAAGTTGACAAGAATTTCAATTACTGTAGACTCTATTTTCAAATTTTTAATCGCAGGAAGCATGTGTGTTCACTAGGGCGGTCTTTATTTTACTCTTTGCGAAAATTGAATGCGACGCCCCCTAGATCGGTTCAAATCAGGAAAAAAAATACCCTATTTTTTTCATATTTTTATCTCTGGCCCTTCCTGGCCCTATTTTGATAAGAAGTTACTATAGCAGAAGCGATATTCAGTGTCCAGTATTGGGTAAATTGCGGATGTTTGATCATTTATACATATAAACTTCTTAATCAAATAGGGTCAGGAAGGGTCAGGAATAAAAATTTGAAAAAATTAGGGCATTTTTTTCCTGATTTGGAACCCTTCTAGGGGGCGTGCCCAATTTTTTTCCCCTAAGGACCACCCTTGTGTATGAATATTCCACCACACCGAACAAATTATGGCTTGCATGAACCTTTAACACGCATGTGTAAACTTCAAAATTTAAATTCAAACCTTTTTGATTTAAACTTTAATAAAAATAGATTAAAAACTGTCTTAAAAACCAGTGTACCACCAAAGATCATATAACTAGTTATATGATCTTTGGTACCACGCTCATAAATGTTTGTGTTTATTTTTATGTTTTTTTTGTTGCTCAAGTAATTATTTTGTTTGTATTTCTTTAATGTTTGTTTTATCTAATATTGAATTCAATGTTTTTTTCTTAGTGTACGTTTTTTGTAGTTATTATTTGCTTACTAACTACTAACACTGCACTAAGTGATGAGCCGGATAACACACTTTTGTGTTGGCAAATGGTCGCAAGACGATGCTTGCTATAAGCGCTCTTCGGCTATGAACTGATAGTGTAAAAAAAAATCATAACATTTTGTGGATCCGAGATTTGGGCTTATGATAAGTTTTTAAAAAAACCAAATATTCTGGTCGAATTTTGTGAAGTTAAGATTTCAAAATTTATTTCTATGGTGATGGTAACCAACCATCATGCACCAACATTAAATTAACTGAGAGAATAGTTAATTTTTTTATCGTTTTACAAGGAAGTCCTGTTTGATCAGCTGATCATGTTTCCAACATTCCATAGTTATAAGTAGGTACCTCTACCTAGTTAGAAAAATAAATGTATTTAGTTTATGTATGTAAGTTGTTTTTTTTTTTTATCAAGTGCTCTTTTTTATTCTCTTTTTTTTTTCTTCCAAGTGTTCTTTTTTAAAGTTTCAGAATAAAATGTTCTCTATTTAGAAAGGTCCAAGATGGACACCCTACCCCTACCGCATGTGCCCTTCGGTGTGGCCAAGCCTTAATAGAGAAAATAATATCACCACTATTTTTATAAGGAATATTCACTTTAAGTAATGTTTTGTTACATTTTAAAGATAAAAGAAAGAAAATGCTCAAATTAATAAAAAAGAAAAAGAAAGAAAATACATACATTAATTAAAACGAAAAAGAAAAAATATCTTTATAATAAAGTGAAATGTAAAAACTAGTCAATATTAAAATTGTCAAAGTCAAATTTTCACTAGGCAGGTTCAGAAACGTTAGGGACTAAATATTTATGTAATTTCTCGGCCTCTGATTGGTCAACTGTCAAAAAGAAATCCTTCCAATTTAGGTAATTTTATTGGAAAGCTAACTGAAAAGTTAGGCAAGAAAATTTTCTTTAAATATTTAGGAAAGTTTTTTTTATCAACATGACAGCTGATTGTTTTAAATTATTAAAGTGAAGTGAAATTTGGTATACAGCAAAATCTGAAAATCTATAGTTTAACACAAATACCTATAATGTTGCAAATTAAACAAAAAATTCTTTTTTGAAGTTAAATTTGGGAATTTATGTTGAACCGATAACCATAGAGTTCAACCGGACCGGACTTAATTAATCTAGTTTTGAAACTGTAATCGCAAGAGAGTTCAATGAGACTTATTTTCTCTTGGGATGCGAATTCTATTGGTTCTTGTATATAAAATCATTATCTGCAAAATTATTTTGAAAACCATTCCATTGATTTCGAAAGGTATTCCATGAATAGAACCATCATCAGGTCTTGTGAGAGAACCAGTTCATTTGATGCCGCATATTTATGCAATATCCGGAAGCAATTTCCGGAACTGACCGCCATTTTCATTCATCTTTCTTATCCACAACTGCGATTTCTCTCTAAACGCCACAATCCTTATTCAATTTCTAATTTTTCCAAATACCTACATCTCACAAAAATGCTTGATTTAGCTAACAATCTGAGTCGGCAAAGTAGGTAACATAGGCAAAGCCAAATCAAAACACAAAAGTTTTTTATTGGTAATTTAACACAAATTATAGTTGGTTATATCAAGAATCTCTATATAGCTCTAATGAAGGTGATTTTTGTACCTACTTTTTTCCTTTCGATTCCAGACATTTAAGAAAGACCTTGTACACTTACCCAGAAGATTTTCAACGTTAATATTTCCAACGATTGAAGAAGAGAATCAAGTTAACTGAAAACATAAAGACCACCCGAAGATACTATCAAAGTGAACACATTTATATCATCGCAATAGAGATTTGACTAAATCTTTTGTTTTCCTCTTGCTATCTCATTATTTTGAAGTTTAAAACGGAATTGCTTTAAAGGTTAACTTTAAAATTAGCATTTGAAGGCAATTACATCAATTAGTTTTGAACACAAGAAGGTAATTTAATATAACTACGCCTCGACATTAAGGATAGTAAAAAAAATCATGTTATTTCAAATATCATTTTATTTTTTAAAGTCATCCTTTTAGCACACACATAATTTGTTGAAATTATTCAAATAGCCAACCATCCCTAAGGCTCAACTTTTCTTAAATGGAAAAGAAACCTCTATTAGGGTTGAGAAAAAATTCCTCACTCTGAACCTCTTCTTTTTTTTTACTATACCTACATACAAAAGCTATTACTTCAGGCAACAAGAAAAAGAGATTTTTGGCCTTTATACTAATTAATTTATAAAGGGCCGGTCTTTCGCTTTAAGAAAGGGATTGTAAAGTTTTATGTGTTTTCTTCTGCGTCATTACAATAATGATCAAAAATATAAAGTGTGAATCATTCCCAGCAATATTTATGCTTGCGTAATCTAATGGATTGACCCATTTTTTGCAAAGTAAATTTTTTGTATATTAAGCTCGTGCCTGAATACTTCACTCAACATAATTTCCTAAATGGAATCAACTATATAAAAAAAAGTTCTTAAGAAATTAAAAAAAGAAAAATCTAATGGCGGCATACGCCATTAGATTTTTCTTTTTTTAATTTCTCTCTTAACTGATAAGTTGCCATAGATAGTCCCACTAAAATGTAATTAGTTTATTTCGATTAAACTAACATATTTCCTTCAAAAAACCATTACGTTTAATGTTGATCCAGATTGTTTTTAAATCCAACAACGAGTTTATTCAAAAAAATACACAGCTGGGTTATAAGAATTCGTAATTGTATAAAATGACATTTAAAAAAAAGAATGTGTGTAGCCTGTACACGCGACTGAAGTTTTACTTCTCACTCAGTATATTAAATGAATTTCATTTGATTTTTTATTATTTTTGTTTTACCTATATTATTATTAAAATAATCAAACAGCGTATTTTTTTTTAACAATTTCAGCTTATGGTACCTTAACCCAAGACAATCTGACTTCCCTGAATATAGTTATGCATGAAAAAATCTTTATAATTGGAAATTAAGAATCTTCATACCAATTTCCGGGGCTTAATTTTTGAAAAAATAAATTTTATCTACGATTGATGGCCTTTATATCAATACAAGTTTAGTTTTAGTTTATGTTGTTTTCTTTTGCTTTTATTTATGAGTAGGTATTTATGTTTTAGTTTTTGTTTTTTTTGTGGCAACTTGCCTTGCCACATTCAACTTGCCACATGCAACTTGCCACATGCAACTTGCCACTTGCTACTTGCCACACGCAACTTGGCAATTTGCCACATGGTACTTTCCACATGCCACATGAAACTTGCGACATGAAACATGCAACTTTCCACGTGCTGTGTGTTTTTTTTTTACCGTACTGCGGTGTACTGCATTTTTAAATACTAAAGTACTAACAACTCTAAAGGTGAAACGACAGCCCTGCTGCCCAATTGTCTCGGAGATGGCGATCGCGTCATAATCCCTTTGACATTCTTGTCAAAAAACAAATTTTCATACCCACCGTCCCATAGGAAGTATAACTTCAAAAATATATTGTAGGGGGAACATGGTTACACCACGAAAACAATTGCCCGTGGTCATACCTGGGCGAAACGCATATGGAATTGAGATCACTTGATTTCTTTAATTGCATTATATTCAATCACTCCTGTTAAAAATAAAAATAACTTTCATTATTTTTATTTGCTCCCTATAGTATTGTATTGGTATTGTGTAGAAAAAAAAAATTCGAGGTTTAATCAAAACCAACATTACGATGATGGAAAAGATAAAAAAAAGTGGTTGTCGTCATGCCGTCCCAATACTTACATACGGGGTGGTAGTTTGGTGAACCGCACTGGACAAAGCGAGAAACTTAAACAAGCTTATCAAAGTCCAAAGGTCAGCTAGTATGTGCATAAGCGGTGTGCTTAGGTCAACCCCTTCTGATGTCCTCAACATACATACTATTAAATCTCACACCTCTAGACATCTTCAGAAAGCAAGTAGCAGCAAACTCAGCTACTCGTTTAAAAGCAACCTTTCAGTACACCAGTAATCATATTGGCCACACTAACATTCTAAACAACTTCGGATTCATTCCGGATCGCTTAGACTATACCACACCTAAATTGGTGTTCGATAATCATTTCCAGATCTCTATTATCTACGAACTGTATGGGAGGACCGTAGCATTCTGGACAATGACTCTTTACATTTCTATAGATCCTGTGGGTTAAAAAAACAACGAAGGTGTAGGAAGTGGTATATTCTCGGAAAAACTGAATAACAGTCTTTTCTTCCGTCTACCAGACCGATGTAGCGTGTTCCTAGTGGAGATTCTGGCGATTAAGGAGGTTCTCTCTTGGCTCAGAGAAAACGTAATATCCAATACGGATATTCTGATCTTCTCGGACAGCCAAGCAGCTATTAAATCTCTGGCCTTTGTCACTACAAATTCAATCACGTTCCTCGACTGCCAAATGTCTCTAAGGGAGATGTCTGAGCAGTTCAACATTCACCTCGTATGGGTGGCGAGACAAGGAAAAATCACTCCCCTACAACCAGAAAAGAACAATATAGCAATACCAATCGCTACATGTAAACTTATGCTAAAGCAGGACGCTTTAAAGACTCAAAGTAATACTTGCCTAGCAATTAAACAAATACTATGGCCTTGTATAGACTTGAAACGTTCAAAGGGATTGTTAAATTTAAACAGAATGCATATATTAGCTCCACCATAGGAGTTCTTACAGGACACTGTGTTCTCTTATGATATCTGCAGTAGTTGCATGGATGAAGAAGAAGAGTAAACTGTTCAACATCTTCTGTGCACCTGCCCTGCTCTCTCTCTAATAGAAGAAAACTCCATCTAGGAGAATTCTTCACCGAGGGCACTAGCAATCTAGTCAAAAGCCAGAGATACCCAGAAGGAGATGGGAAACTTCTGACGTCATACTGGTTTGCCTACAAGCTCAGACTGATACTTTTGGCTAAGTATAAGTGGCATATGTATTCGTTAAAACACTGTGGTTACACTATGTGTGTATTTCACATTCATTCACGGATACAAAAAAAAATTACAACAAAACGAAATAAACAAATGGGCATATGTATTCGTTAAAACACTGTGGTTACACTATGTGTGTATTTCACATTCATTCACGGATACAAAAAAAAATTACAACAAAACGAAATAAACAAATGGGTTTTGGGAGCTAAAACTTAGATACCAAAGTTTCCGATCTCCTTCTGGGTATCTCTGGTGAAAACGGACATCAAAAGTCTATCCTTATTCATAAGAAGCTTCGAGTGGTTCGGCTAGTGAGTTCCTAACTAGCTAGTCTTTCGTGGTATCACAATGGATCCATAAGAGTCTAAGTTTGTCGGGTACTTTGCCTGACAACCACTACAACGAAACCTAACCTTACCATTAAAGTATCGACTCTCACTCTTAAAATTTTCTTCTTCTCTCGTCTACTATTTTAAAGTTAGTTTTAATTGTTTGAACATTTGGGTCAATCAATTTGACTTCATTTCATAGATTCGTGATGATTGATGTACAATAAATTTCACTCCCAAGGGTCAGGAGATGGCAAAACCGTTCACAGCTTTCGACACACATGCTCATGCACCTCCTTTTTTTCCTAATCAACAAATAAATATGGGACAAAACCAAAAAAAAAATAACAAATTTTATAAGATCTCGTGGGTTAAATCAGGGTAAGTTATGTACAGAGCACTGATTGCGAATTAGAAAGTTGTTCATACCACACTGATGCATAGGTAAGACAAACTTCTGACATTCGTGGGAATGGAAAAACAACTCAAAATCCTTAGGAAAATCATCAGACAGCCTAAAACACATTATTTTGGTTTTATCACTTATAATTTATTTATGATATGCAAACCAGGCTCTCAGCAATTGTAAATCCTTATTTATGGTGGCAATACAATGAAAATATGTAGATTCGGCGTAGGTAAGAGCTATGTCATCTGCAAAAGCACTACGGTTTCCAGAAAAATCTTGATAGAAAAGTGTGTTAATGTAAACTAAAAAAAAGTAAAGGACCTAAAACAGAGCCTTGAGGCACACCATTCTTCAACAATTGCACATTACTAAAAATTCCATTAACTAGAACTCTTTGTAACCATTCATAAATAAGACCTCTAAAACCAGCATTATACAGTTTAGTTAAAAGAATTTCGTGGTCGACCATGTCAAACGCCTTTGTCATGTCAATGAACAATGCCATCGTAGACTGACTATTATTAATAGACTTAAATAGTTCACAAGACACTTTTAAGATTGCATCTTCAGTACTTCTACCTGAACGGAATCCGAATTGATCTTCTGAGAAGAATTTGATTTTTTCAATAAAAGAAACCATGCGTGCCTTTACAAGTTTTTCAAAAAGTTTGGAGATCGTAGGAAGTAGCGAGATGGGCCTGTAATCACCTATATTCTTGCGGTTACCTTTTTTAAAAAGTGGAATTACTTCAGCAATTTCCAATGAATTAGGGAACTTCCCGTTTTTAACACTTAAATTGAATATGTAACACAAGACATCTACAACCTCCCAAGATATTTTTTTCAATATAACAACAGATATACCATCACTGGTACAAGAATTCTTATTTTGCATACTCTGTATTAATTTATGTATTTCACCTGGTGAGAATTCATTAAAGCAAAAGCTATTCATTTCAAGTTTATCTCTTTTTAAATTATCTGCAATTATGCAGTTGCAGCTCGAGTGATGGGGTACATTTATTTTCAAAGTTTCGGTAATGTTAACAAAATAATCGTTGAAACTACTAGCTATTACACGCGAGTCAGAAATAATAACATTATTTGAAATAATATTCGAAATCTCAACAACCTGCCATTCATTTTTCGTATTACCCCGATATTGATTTAAGCGGTTTGTATAATAAGAATCACGAGAACTACTGATTAGTGTTTTTACCCGTTTGCAAAGTTGGTAGTAATACTTTTTTAAATTCGAGTTAAGTGGATGTTTTTTACACTTAATAGCAATGCTATTTTTGAGTTTAATTTGCTTTAACAAATGCGATGTCATCCAAGGCTTTAAGAATTTTGTTCTGCTTGAGATTATTAAGCTTTTTTTAGAATTTTCAATAGGCTTACGCAAAATTATAATAAATTGATCATAAGCCTCAGAAGGATCGCTTTTTGAAAAAAACTGCTTCCCAGAAATCAAACCTTACTTTTTCGCGCAATAAATTGAAATCAATAGCAAATTTTGTTTTCTTATTTAACTCTACTTGCGGTGAAGTAATGTTTTCAAGTACATTTAAAGAACATAAACGATGATCAGTTATATCATAATCTGTCGGTCTGTCAGTCTGTCAGTCTGTCAGTCTGTCAGTCTGTCAGTCTGTCAGTCTGTCAGTCTGTCAGTCTGTCAGTCTGTCAGTCTGTCAGTCTGTCAGTCTGTCAGTCTGTCAGTCTGTCAGTCTGTCAGTCTGTCAGTCTGTCAGTCTGTCAGTCTGTCAGTCTGTCAGTCTGTCAGTCTGTCAGTCTGTCAGTCTGTCAGTCTGTCAGTCTGTCAGTCTGTCAGTCTGTCAGTCTGTCAGTCTGTCAGTCTGTCAGTCTGTCAGTCTGTCAGTCTGTCAGTCTGTCAGTCTGTCAGTCTGTCAGTCTGTCAGTCTGTCAGTCTGTCAGTCTGTCAGTCTGTCAGTCTGTCAGTCTGTCAGTCTGTCAGTCTGTCAGTCTGTCAGTCTGTCAGTCTGTCAGTCTGTCAGTCTGTCAGTCTGTCAGTCTGTCAGTCTGTCAGTCTGTCAGTCTGTCAGTCTGTCAGTCTGTCAGTCTGTCAGTCTGTCAGTCTGTCAGTCTGTCAGTGTGTTAGTGTGTCAGTGTGTCAGTGTGTCAGTGTGTCAGTGTGTCAGTCTGTCAGTCTGTCAGTCTGTCAGTCTGTTAGTCTGTTAGTCTGTCAGCCTGTCAGTTTGTCAGTCTGTCACTCTGTCAGTCTGTCTGTAAACGAAGCTACAGCCTAAACGGATAGACCGATTGATGTCAAACTTGGTAGGAAGCGTTATTTGGCCACTCTCCAGAGGGTTTTTTGGAATTAATTCATATACCGATTTTAGTAAAATTGAAAAATCTCGAAAACGGCTCCAACGAATTTGTTAAAAAAATTCAAATCGTCGGTGAAACCAGAAAAGTGTGTTACTCCAAAATTTCTGAAAATTTGATTTGAATGCCATCTGTTAGACCAACCTAATATCTACCGTTCCTTAAACTCAGAATCCTCTTAAAGTTCATAGTTTTTATTGTATTCGCAAATTAGAAAATGAAAACTCATACAAATGCCTTCAAAACGATTTTGTTTTTTTGTTCTCGTATAAAATTTGCTAAAACACTTTTCTAATTTCACCGACGAAATGTATCTTTCAAGAGAAGGCCTATCTTTCAATAAAAAATTTTATTTTGAAAATCATTATTAACGGTACCTCCCATAGAAACGTTTTTTTTTTTAATCAGGGGTCGAATTACGGCATTCGTTCGTTAACGAATGGTTGCTATGTGTCCCTTTCGTTTACTTATAATTAAATAGAGACAGAAATATTCAAAACGTTAACGTATGATCGTAATCGTGTGCCGTAATTCCACCCCAGGTTTACTCTGAAACTCTTTATTCGATTTCGATTTAAAAAAAAATTTTATTTTTTTTTTGAAAAATCAAATTTTCGAAACCGGGAAATTGGATTTTTTTGAAATTTTGTTTTTAGATGTTGATCAGTGATTTCTACAAAATGGCATACCTACCTCTTTTTTGTAAACTTTTTTTCCAAAAAATTACACCTGCACACAAAAAAAAAAGTGTCATGTACCAGGAGCCAGACCTATCTTTCTATATGTTTTTGGGCACGCTTAATCCGAATTTCAAGTCCGTTTGGCCCTGTCACACTCCAGTTTTTAGATTTCTTATGTCGTTTTCGATTGGTTCTTCGGAAGATTCCGGAATCATTCAGAAGCCTTCTTAAACTGTTTTATTCGCACGAAAATTACAGAAAAAACGCTTCTCAGAAGAGAAATTCTCTTCTCGATTCAAAATCAGAATCCAGACAAGAAGCATATCAATATTCAAAAGCCAATATAATTACTCAATCAGTTTTTTTTTTTGTTTTGTGAAATTATTTTTTTAATTTACTTTCAAACAATTAAACGCAATCTTATACTTACCCATCCCATTAATTTGTTGAATATTACCGTTTTTGAATATTTACCTATAATATAGCGTTTGAAGGAAAAAAAAATTATTTAATGTTTGATGTTTGAAAGTTCACAATTTTATATGATTACACGGTGTTACAAAAATGAGGTTTTAAAATATACGCGGGCGGAGACCTATCAGGTTTTGTAGAGCTAGTCGCAGTGATTACGAAACGGTATTTGAAAATCCCCTAACACCCCCAAAATCTGGAGTTACGGGCAAAAAACGGTTTTTTGGACCTTCACCCATTGAAAAAATTCTAGCTTCGGCAATTTTTTACCCATTTCCGATTTTTTACAGTTTCTGATAGAAGATAAATATACCTCAACAATGTATAAAACATGTAACTCGTTTAAACCACTTAGAATTTATAAGCTGTCAAAGTTCAAAAATTCCATTTTTTTCGTCATTTGCCCAACTTCGGCATCAATTTAAAGTATATGTTTTCAAAACAACATGCTATTTAAAAAATATATTCTAAAATTATATCTATTTCTCAATCAATCGAGTAGTGGAGTAACTAAAGCTCAAAAATTGGCAATATTAGGGAACCCGGCCGAACAGCTTAGATTTTGATGATCTTTTTTTTCAAACGTCGGTAATTAAAAATACTTTAAAGTCTATAGATTAAAAATTGCCGGTGTTGCCGTTTTGATTTTTTAAATTTAATTGAAGATTTTTGTGAACAAAAACAAATTTTTTTCAAAAATTTTTCTTAAATTTCATAAATTAATTGATGCCAAAAGATTGTCTAAGAAATTCAAGGAAAAAAAATATATGGGAGTGAGGGACAATCTTCCATAGTTCAAGAGATAGATGCAATTTTCTTATTAATTGACTTCAAACACAAAAAAAAAATATTTGAACACAACGGCAACACCTACAATATTCAAAAATACATTTTTTAAAAGCTAGAAGCTTAGTCATATGTGTAAAATTAAAATTAAGTTAATTGAATAAACGGCTTTTGAAAGAATGGTAATTGAACTTAGATTTTTGAAAAAAAAATTATTGAAAAAATTTTAACATGTCGTTTTTTAAACTTGGTCGTAATATAAAATGCATTTATTTTCAAATTGTTTTGGCCGCATTTATTATGATTTCATATTATAAAAGGAAATGTCAATATGTATTACGGTTTATGAAAAAAATTAAAAAGTATTTCATTTTCGAAGAACTTTTTTTAATAAAAGTTTTGAAAAAAAATGTAACTTATTTTTTTTTTAAAGTTCAACATCTAAACATAAAATAATTTTTTATTCATTTAATAACCCTTACTGTTGAAAGTTAAATAGCAAAAAATTAAAGTTCCTATTTACCACAGTCTTTGAGAAAATTAATTATTTCAATGCAAAAATTCAGTTTTAATAAAAAAAACCATTGAAATTGAAGTAATTTTTCATTTTTTTTTTCAAAAGTGTGATATATTTTACCTTTTTTGCTTCGAAATTCAACTGATAATATTTATGGCCAAAAATTTTTTTTAAATAAATTCATATTTTATTAGAAAAAGTTTGGAAAAAAGTCATTTTAAATTGTTCTAATAACATTTTTTTTTTTTAATTCTGAGTTTGAGGACCATTTTTTCAAAAAGTCTTGATTAAATTTAGTGGATTTAAATTTAAGAGATAAGAATGAGTTTTGGCTTTTTAAAAATGTATTTTAAAATATTGTAGGTGTTGCCGTTGTTTTCAAAATATTTTTTTTGTGTTTGAAGTCAGAATGTTAGAAAATTGCATTTATCGCTTAAACGATGGAAGATTGTCCCTTACTGCCTTTTATATATTTTCCTTAAATTACCTAGAGAATCTTTTGCTATCATTTGTTGTATGAAATTTAAGCAAAAAAAATGGTTTTGTTAATAAAAAATTTAATTTTAATTTTAAAAAACAATACGGCAACACCGGCAATTTTTAATCTATAGACTTTAAAGTATTTTTAATTACCTACGTTAAAAAAAAAAATCGTCAAAATCAGAGCTGTTCGGCCGGGTTCCCTAATAATTTGCTTTAGTTACTCTACTAGAGGTATTTTTTATGAAAATCACTTCAAAATTGGCTAAGAAAAAAAAATTTTTCGATTTCAACCCAGATACAGAAATTCGAACTTTTAGGTATAGAACAAAAATGTTGTTTTGGCACGTAGTAGGATAACTTGGGCGGATTTGATAACGGGATTTTGTAGAGGAGCTCAATACAAACATTTTTTTCTTTGGGAGGGGGGTCTATCTCTCCCCGTTTAGGTGGGAGGGGCATTTTTCTAAAAAAAATTATCAAAATTAAAAAAAATTATTAAAAAACAACGGCAACTTTTCTAATAATAAATGATACCATTTCCGAAAGGAAAAATTGTACATTTGATTCTAATTTTTAAATCAATATAATATAACCAATAGTTTTTGAAATAATCGATTTCAAAGTTAAAAATAGGCGAAAAAATTTTTTAAAACTCATTTTATACTATTTTTGTCCAGACTGTGAATTTCAGTAAGAAAATTACTCACACAGAAAACTGCCTCAATTGCTTTCTTAAAGAATAGTGAAAACTATATGTTTCTATGTCTTCTAGTTTTTGAGAAAATTGAAAAATTATTTTATCAGATTTTTCTTTTTTCAAAATATTTTTTGTTTTTATTTGTTTTTATTTTTCAATTTTCTCATAAACTAGAAGACACAGAAACATATAGTTTTCTCTGTTCTTTAAGGAATCAATTGAGGCAGTTTTCTGTGTGAGTAATTTTTTTACTAAAATTCACAGTCTGGACAAAAATAGTATAAAA